>NC_090226.1:31132725-31432725 GCF_024489055.1 Chanodichthys erythropterus
TAAAAACTTCCAAGAGGCAGGGCGGAGGTGAACAAGGGGGCAGAGTGGAGGGCCAAGTCCATGGAGTGGAAGAGGGGGTGCCAACAGAAGCTTAACAGGGTGCCAGGGAGGAGCAAGCGGCCAGGGTGGCGCAGGCTGGGATTGAGGTCTCCAGGCCGGTTGCAGGGACTGTAGGAGGTCCACGGCTGGTTGGGTGCCAGGGAGGGCCACGGCGGGTCAGGAGCCTTGAAGGGCCACGGCGGGTCAGGTGCCTCGGAGAGCCACGGCGGGACAGGTGCCTCGGAGAGCCATGGCGGGACAGGTGCCTCAAAGGGCCACGGCAGGTCAGGTGCCTCGGAGGGCCATGGAGGGTCTGCACTTCTTTGGGCTGGAGCGGTTTCTGAAGCCGGATAGAGGAATGGAGCGGGCTTGAGGATTGGAGCGGGCTTGTGGAGCAGAGTCTGGCACGGGCTCATTGACTGGAGCGGAGTCTGGCACGGGCTCGGAGACTGGAGCGGAGTCTGGAGCAGAGTCTGGCACAGGCTCATTGACTGGAGCGGAGTCTGGCACGGGCTCGGCGACTGGAGCGGAGTCTGGAGTGGGCTTGGCGAGTGGAGCGGAGTCTGGAGCGGGATCGGCGACTGGAGCAGAGTCTGGAGTGGAAGAAGAAGCAGCCATCTTGTCCACTGACACTGGTGGAGCAGCCGTCTTGTCCACTGACACTGGTGGAGCAGCCGTCTTGTCCGCAGACACTGGCAGAGCGGCCATCTCATCCATAGACACTGGCGGAGCAACCAGCAGACTTGAGTGCGAGGCGGCCGGTGGGCCTGAGTGTCGCCGGAGCTTGTTGAAGTTGCCCACCCCCCAAAAAAAATTCTTTGAACTCTTAAAGCTCTCCTCCTCCCCCACAGTGAAAGGTGAACCACCCAAAATCAGGGCATAGTCCAAAAAGTCTCTTAGACTGCATTTAAACCTCCCTTCTGGAAGCCAGGACTTTATGGGCTCATTTAGTCCGAAACGTAAAATGTCCTTTAAAGCCACATCCTCAAAAAGAACTTGATAGGATAACTTACAGAAGAGGTTAACATATTCTTCTATAGATAAGTCTCTCTGCCGAAGTTGTAGTAGCTGGTCAGCTGGAACCATGGTTGAACTGGTAACGCTCATAAAAGCCACTGGATCTTGGTGTGGCTGAGTATTCTGTAACATATGGGACATGACAACGGAGTGGAAGCTCCAAATGCGAGCTTTATTCACAGAAGAGCGTAGTCAAACAGGCAGGAAGGTCGAACACCGGCAAACAGATACAAGAAGGCAAGGCAAAAGGGTAATCCAAAAACACAGGCAAGGGTCAGGGCGGGCAGCAAATGATCAAAAAACAAGGAAACAGTCCAGGGTCAAAAAACAGGCAAGGCAAGGCACAAAGAACACAAAGACTAGGGTAAACAATGGCTAAACACCACTCAACAGGGCATGATTGAAACACAGGGACTATTTATACACAGGCACAAACATGATAACGAGTTAACAAGGGGGCGTGGTCCAATGAGTGTCCATGGCAACAAAGAAGGAGAGCAGCGGGAAACATGAGGTGCATAAAACAGAGGATATACAGGGGACACAGACAGGGAACATGACACACTGCATGATGAGGAGACAGTTTTAATATTTAACTTCTCTTGATAACGAATGCACAACAGCAAAAAATGGATATAAACTAATGCAAATGAATGGTAACAATCGTGATATCGAACAGTTGGTGTTTTTGTCACATTGTTTTAACCGCTTGAGATACTACTAATGTTAGCATCCTCTCAGCCTTGATGGCAAACATACTACTGTTTTCCACTAATGCAGCATCTACTCAACAAACTAATTACTTTATAGTGATATGAAAACATGTATTGTAGTGTACACTGTATAACATATCGTTTTGTAGTCTATGTTTTAAATCTGTTTTTGAAGTGTCTCGCTCTGTGCAGCGGGCAGCCTCACATCACGTGTCAAAACAAACTCTACGAGGCATCAGTCATAGTTCTTATTTCGCCTCTAGTGGCCACTCTCATACTGTATAATGACAGCGCACTCTTCTCAGCTGCTCCAGCAACGGACACAACCCGGAAAATAAAATCAACCGCGGTTGTGCGACCACTTGTTTGAACATGCTTGCTTGCAGTCTGTGTTATTTCGTCTTTATTTTGTAGTAAGGATGAAAATGCTTTGGGAAAATGTATCAGAGTAAAAGTATACATTTTATTTAGGAAATGTAGTGGAGTAAAAGTAAAAGTTGACAGAAATATAAAAACTGAAGTACAGATTCTCCCAAAAAATACTCAAGTACTGTAACAAAGTATTATTACTTCCTTACATTACACCACTGATAATTATATACAGTACTGTATAACTTTTTTTTTTTTGCTGCACTTGCAATGTAAGCATCATAGCATCATAAAAGCATACATTTCTAATTGATATGACATTGACATTACATAAAAAATGAATGTTGCATTAAAACATGTTCTCCATTAATTTGATTCCATTATTTTTATGCATCAAATATAGATAAAAAAGATAGAGACACACATAAATAGGAGTACAGCATGCCAATGTTTTCATTGACTTGCTATTTACTTGCATTTCCTGTTAAAAGAAAACTAGCTTACAAATATATCAGATACTAAGAGGCCCAAACTAAGAATAATTGAGCCGGAATACCTACTCACTGCTTCCTAATTGAATAAAGTCACATTAGGACGGCAACCATCATGGAACCTGTGGAAGAGAGCGTGCCTGGCTCTCGGTTTGGGCAAGAAAATGCCATTTTATGTCTGTGCCTTCTACTGGATGATATCTGAGTCCCATTCTCATGTATTAAACCGGGTGAACAGGAAATCAGTCTATATGAAAAAACAACAGCAGGGCTTTTTGTTCCACAGTCATAAAGTAAAGGCCTGGAGTTCCAGGGAGCGGGCTATGACAGCGCAGTAATGAAGACTGGGTAATTGGAAAAAGGTTTTGGCCTGAAACGTCTCTCTATAGATTTCACCAGGCTTTTAACGCTGTCTCCCAAATCAAAGCCAAACGGCGGGCAAACCAAATAAAGCAAAACACAAGACATGCAAGCCCAAATGAGGGCTGATGGGTCGGAGTTAAGCCTAGGTGAGCAGGGGAGAGCAAAAAGTAAACTGGATTCACAAGTGTGTGCGCTTATAAATCGTACATCATACCAGGAGGAGCATTACAACAATAACACTTGAGGGCAGATGGGACTTTTACACTGTAACATCAGTCATTGTGACACATATCTCTCTCTTACCCCTCCCGAAACATCCTCATCTCTCTGTATTATTCCATAAAATGGATTCATACTTTTGGAGAAGCCAGGTTGCAATGAAGCTCCACGTAAACCAGCGGCCATAAACATGTGTGGAATAAATTTATCAGTGCCACATGTGGTGCTGACACTCAGATAATACAGCAGGGAGCGAGTGAGCGTGCACAGACAGCAGATGAGGTCTGCACCGCAGTGACTGAACAAAAGGAAAATAGCCTTTCTCTGGAGTTACTGTAGTACTGAATTCAATGGCTTGTGTTTACTGGCTTACTAAAAGAAATATTCTGCTTTCAATACAGGTTAAGCTCAACTGCCAACACTTTTGGCGTAATGTTCATAATCACAAAAATTTATGGCAACACTACTTGACGCCTGTATATATACTGTATAATGCATTGTAGTATTCTTAATGTATTAATTATGTCTTGTAATGCACCTTATAATGCATTATTCTCTTGAATAAATGTAACAGCAGTTATAATACATTATAATATTTCCACTAACTATATTACAACTACATGTCAAAAAAACTCTCATTAATTTGCAACTACATGTCAACTAACTCTCATTAGAGTATTAGTAGACTGTTTGGGTTAGTAGAATAAGTTGACAGACTTGCAAAATTATTTATAGTCAGTAGAATGTCTGATGGGGGAGCGTCACAGTAAAGTGTTAGCAGATATTTGTTACGGTGAGCTGTAGCTTAAAGGGTTAGTTCACCCAAAATTGTCATTCTGTCATTAATTACTCACCCTCATGTCGTTCCACACCCGTAAGACCTTCGATCATCTTCAGAACACAAATAAAGTTATTTTTGATAAAATCCGATGGCTCAGTGATGCCTTCATTGCCAACACTTTCAATGCCCAGAAAACTACTAAAAACATATTTAAAACAGTTCATGTGAGTACAGTGGTTCAACCTTAATATTATGAAGTGACGAGAATACTACTTTTGTGTGCCAAAAAACAAAATAACAACTTAATTCAACAATATCTAGTGATGGGCGATTTCAAAACACTGCTTCATGAAGCTTCAAAGCTTTACGAATCTTTTGTTTCGAATAAGTGGTTCAGAGCATGAAAGTCATGTGATTTCAGTAATCGAGGCTTCGTTACATCATAAGTGTTTTGAAATTCCAATGGTTCACCACTAGGTGGTGTGACTTTGGCAGTTTGATACATGCTCTGAACCACAGATTCGAAACAAAAGATTTGTAAAGCTTCAAAGCTTCATGAAGCAGTGTTTGAAATCGCTCATCATTAGATATTGTTGAATAAAGTCGTTATTTTGTTTTTTTTGTTCACAAAAAGTATTCTCGTCGCTTCATAACATTAAGGTTGAACCACTGTAGTCACATGAACTGTTTTAAATATGTCTTTATTACCTTTCTTGGCATCTGAAAGTGTTAAAGGTGCTAAAGAGGATGTTTTGTTTTATACATTTTTGCAATATTACTTGAAACTGTCTTTACTAACCGATAAAAGACTATTTATTAGGTGCACTGAAAGGAATAATATTAATATACATCATCTGTGCATGAGATAGGGCCTTAAAAACATCAGCCAACA
The DNA here is from genome assembly GCF_024489055.1 of Chanodichthys erythropterus. NCBI lineage: Eukaryota > Metazoa > Chordata > Actinopteri > Cypriniformes > Xenocyprididae > Chanodichthys > Chanodichthys erythropterus. The sequence goes on from NC_090226.1 coordinate 31,137,610, forward strand.
GTTTACGCGATCATCGCGTAAACGATTGGCCCTCTGACTTGTCAATCACTGCCATGACGTTCCTTGTGCGAGACATGCGCGGCTGGGCACTCCAGTAACTTTCCACACTCCACAGGCACCGCATGCAATGTTTTTGTCAGGAGACAGGAGTAAAAACTGCAGATTATGAGTTACCTGCGGTGAGTCCGGCATAATGAATCCACTAACACGACACAGAGAATGCCGGTGGTAAACAAACACTCGTGTTCCAATACTTGTGCACAAGTTTTGGGAGGCGTTCCCTCGAAATGAGCTGTGAAGGAGGGGGGTTGTTCTTACGCATGCACTCATTTCAAAAACTCACTAACAGTCTTTGGTTTCTCCGTCGACGAAAAGATCCTCTTTAGCACCTTTAATTGTCTTGCCTCACTGAGCCATCGGATTTCATCAAAAATATCTTAATTTGTGTTCCAAAGATGAACGAAGGTCTTACAGGTGTGGAACGATATGAGGGTGAGTAATTAATGATGGAAATTTAATTTTTGGATTCATCTTCCGCTTTCCGTATTCTTATTCTTACAGCTTACGCTGTATGTCCTACGGCTTCCCTATTCAACTTACGGAACAAATGTGGCGCCAGTTCCGTTTTTTTCCGAAAGTAAAATAGGGAAGGTGTAGGACGTACAGTGTAAGCTTTTTGAAGAATACGGAAAGCGGAAGCACATGCAAGGTGATCATTTGTGTTTATAAAGCATATACAGTTGTATTTTTTTCGAAAATGACAGATGGTTTCGCTAGAAAAGACCCTTATTCCTCATCTGGTATCGTTTAAAGCCCTTTGAAGCTGCAATGAAACTGTAATTTTGACCTTCAACTGTTTGGGCTCCATTGAAGTCCACTATAAGGAGAATAAACCTGGAATGTTTTCATCAAAATCCTTAATTTCTTTTCGACTGAACAAAGAAAGACATGAACATCTTGGATGACATGGGAGTGAGTAAATTATCAGGAAAATTTTATTTGAAAGTCAACTAATCCTTTAAAAGCATGTGCAAATGATTGTCGAGCCCTGCCCAGCGCTTTACTGTTTTGTGTCTGCCCGAATTAGCACTGAGTGTTGTTTAGGCCTCAGCTGTTCTTAAATGTCTCACCAGCGTAAATGATTGGTCATAGTTAGAGCATACAGCACTCAAATCAAACAAAGTTTACAAAGAGTGACTGAATGGAAGTGTGAATGAAAGTGAATTTGTAAATGTTAAAACACTCACTGTTTCAACAGTTTACCCCAAAAAATGTAAACAATATTTATATTAACATGATATTAGTGTAAATAAACTGACTTACTAACCTTTTTTATGTAGTTATTTCCAATATTACTTCATTGCTATGACAATGTAATGCCTAAAACCATGAAACAATTATAAAAATGACAAGAACAGCTCTTTACAGCTCAAATAAAACAGAATCAATGTGCTTTTATAAAATTAGAAGCTTCACAATTCTGTTTTTAAATCCTTCAAAGATTGGCTCCATTCACTTCCATTCACCTCAATTATTTGCTTGTTTTAAAGAAAACTAGGGACGAGTCAATATTATTTTTGTGGTACTCAACATTATGCTACAAATTCTCTCGACTGAGCTAAACTTGTACTGAACCCGGAATATTAAGGCCGCGCTCATGAAAGGTGTGTGTGTGTGCACAGCATGTTTTTGCCGGTCATCTTCTAAGGGCTCCAATTTGCAGGCATTGCATTAATTATATGTGTGAACAATGTGCAAAGAGCATGACTGACAAGGCCAAGGTGATTAACTTTGGCTCAGCTCTGCCTCCTCACTAATTACCTGGCCATTCACTGTGTCAAAACCAACCGGATCTTTGGTACACACACTGCACATGTGACTGCATGAACGAATTTGTGCATACGACTATGAGTGTTTGTGTACTGTACGTGTGTGCACTTAAGTGTGTGTATGCGTCCGCAGTCAGTCACCAGCCTACAGGCTTGATGTCAATCAAACAGTGCTCTAATTAAAAGCATCTGGAAGAGGCTGCTGGGGAAACCAATCACTATCAAAGTCCCATTTTCATATGAATGGCCTTTTTTAATTAAACTCAACAGCTAATAAACGCCTGTATCAAAAAGATGGAGCCGTTTACCAGACAAAGCGCTTTCGCCTAAACCAAAGGAAGAGGAGAAGAGACAGGGATGAGAAAGGAATAGAGAGAGAGCTGGTCGACGCTTTGCCTTTGAACCTGTTCTGCCTTTTGTTTTTGTTCTCGCAGGCACCTCGACAGCAACTATTAATGTGGGCAAAGTTTATTTAGCATTGATGGTATTAAAGCCACAAGTTGACAATGTGAGAAGGAGAGGAAGGAGAGAGAAACAAAACAGTCAGTATCTCTGGAGCTGATGAAAAGAGAAGACTGGAACATAAACTCATCGTGTGTGTGTGCAATGTTATTAAAATGAGTTGACTGAATCCAAACTGAACAAACCTCAAATGGCTAAAGTTGCTTTCACTTCTTAAGAATAACAAAGGAAACCAGGAATCCATTCTTTTACTCTCTGAAACCTGCTGGGATGCAACATAACGCCTGGGAAAATAAATACATACAGGCTTGGAGCGAAAAAATATGTATATAATAGTTTTAAATGTTCTGCCTTTGATACATGCTCTATTGACAGCATTTTTGACATGCTGTGCATTACCCCTGAAAATAATCTGGAGAAAAATCCAGAATAGGGGCAGTTTGATCTCATAAGAATTTGTTAGTATTTGCATGTAATGTTTAAACGTATACTTTTGTACACTTTGATATATGCTGAAATGTACAATATGGACATACTGACAGCATCTAAAAATGTAAAAAAGTGTTTTTATTTATGCACTGCTGTTAAAAGGTAAATTATATTTATATTAGAAATATATTTGTATAGGTATGTACATTTTACAATTCTGTCAAGATTTTTGAGCCGCTAACCCCACCCCAACTTTAAACCTAACCACTTCTCAACAATATATATACAGTGGGTACAGAAAGTATTCAGACCCCCTTCAATTTTTCACTCTTTGTTATATTGCAGCCAAGTTCATTTTTTTCCTTATTAATGTACACACAGCACCCCAAAAACACAGACTTGTTGACATTTTTGCAGATTTATTAAAAAAGAAAAACTGAAATATCACATGGTCCTAAGTATTCAGACCCTTTGCTGTGACACTCATATATTTAACTCAGGTGTTGTCCATTTCTTCTGATCATCTTTGAGATGGTTCTAAACCTTCATTTGAGTCCAGCTGTGTTTGATTATACTGATTGGACTTGATTAGGAAAACCACACACCTGTCTATATACAGTAAGACCTTACAGCTCACAGTGCATGTCAGAGCAAATGAGAATCATGAGGTCAAAGGAACTGCCTGAAGAGCTCAGAGACAGAATTGTGGCAAGGCACAGATCTGGCCAAGGTTACAAAAAAAAATTCTGCTGCACTTAAGGTTCTTAAGAACACAGTGGCCTCCATAATCCTTAAATGAAAGACATTTGGGACGACCAGAACCCTTCCTAGAGCTAGCCATCCGGTCAAACTGAGCTATCGGGGGAGAAGAGTCTTGGTGAGAGAGGTAAAAAAGAGAACCCAAAGATCACTGTGGCTGAGCTCCAGAGATGCAGTCGGGAGATGGGAGAAAGTTGTAGAAAGTCAACCATCACTGCAGCCCTCCACCAGTCGGGGGTTTATGGCAGAGTGGCCCGACGGAAACCTCTCCTCAGTGCAAGACACATGAAAGGCTGCATGGAGTTTGCTAAAAAACATCTGAAGGACTCCAAGATGGTGAGAAATAAGATTCTCTGGTCTGATGAGACCAAGATAGAACTTTTGGGCCTTAATTCTAAGCGGTATGTGTGGAGAAAACCATGCACTGCTCATCACCTGTCCAATACAGTCCCAACAGTGAAGCATGGTGGTGGCAGCATCATGCTGTGGGGGTGTTTTTCAGCTGCAGGGACAGGACGACTGGTTGCAATCGAGGGAAAGATGAATGCGGCCAAGTACAGGAATATCCTGGACGAAAACCTTCTCCGGAGTGCTCAGGACCTCAGACTGGGCCGTAGGTTTACCTTCCAACAAGACAATGACCCTAAGCACACAGCTAAAATAATGAAGGAGTGGCTTCACAACAACTCTGTGACTGTTCTTGAATGGCCCAGCCAGAGCCCTGACTTAAACCCAATTGAGCATCTCTGGAGAGACCTAAAAATGGCTGTCCATCAACGTTTACCATCCAACCTGACAGAATTGGGAGAGGATCTGCAAGGAGGAATGGCAGAGGATCCCCAAATCCATGTGTGAAAACCTTGTTGCATCTTTCCCAAAAAGACTCATGGCTGTATTAGATCAAAAGGGTGCTTCTACTAAATACTGAGCAAAGGGTCTGAATACTTAAAACCATGTGATATTTCAGTTTTTCTTTTTTAATAAATCTGCAAAAATGTCAACAATTCTGTGTTTTTCTGTCAATATGGGGTGCTGTGTGTACATTAATGAGGAAAAAAAATGAACTTAAATGAGTTTAACAAATGGCTGCAATATAACAAAGAGTGAAAAATTTAAGGGGGTATGAATACTTTCCGTACCCACTGTATATAAAAAATGGCTAAAATAATGTTTAGCCACAGCTGCGGCACAGCAAACTAAATTAAAATTTAATTATTAAATAATGATTTTTAAATGATGACAAATACCTAATAAATAAATAAATAAATTGAATAAGAACCAGAAATCACACAGAACAGAATGAAACTGATATAATGTCAAATGTGTCTTTGATGGCACTGAACATACTTAACTGATTAAACAAATTAAATAAAATCAATGTTCTGTGACACTAAAAGGATTTACAAACATCTGTATGTTTCTAAAGTTGTTCATACATAAAATGCGTACATTTCAGATTCTGTAAATATGTTAATGTGGCAAGCAGGGCCGAGAGGCCGGTGGCACGAGTGTTAATGAGCGTCACCTGAGTGCCACACCGGTCTCGAGTTCCAAAAGGAGGAGTGATGACAGTGGAAAACAAGAAAAGACCAGGCCTGGGACTCTTTGTTATTGTTATGTTTTAATTTATATGCAGTCGTCGTCCGTGAGGGGCTGCCACTTTACTTTCGTGTCAACGGCAGTGATGTCTGACACTCATTGAAGTATATGCGCGAGACATCACTGCCGTTGTCAGAGCGCGATCAGACATCACTAAAGGAGTCCTGAACGGAGTTGGACATGGTGTATTAGAGGTAAAAAATTATATAAATACTGTTCAGTTTCTCGCACAAACCGATCGTTTCGTGTCTTAGGACATTAATGTGTCGTCACGAGCCGCAAGGTTTCATTTGGATTTGTCTAAGCAAGGTTTATTCACTCTTATAGATGAAGTTCCCATCAACCGCCATTATTTGAATGACAGACGGCAACGGTTGCAGTTAAAAATCATCATTTGTGATCGACTGAAGAAAAAATGTCACCTACATCTTGGATGCACTGGGGGTAAGCAGATAAACATCAAATTTTAATTTTTGGGTGAACTATCCCTTTAAGTACAATGAACTTTCATTGAAACAAACTCATTTTATTTAAAGCTGCTGTCCGTAACTTTTTTTGTGCTCAAAATTTACAAACATTATATAATGAGAAAGTACAACATGAATCCATTTTCCAAACCGTGTTTTTGTCTTACCCTGAATCATTATGGTAAACTTATAATAAGTGTCTATATTTGGACTATTTCAGATCAGACTGGTAGGACCCGCCGCAGAGTATCACAGTAACTGTGTGACTTGCCATAGACATACACGGAGAAAAGTATCTCCAGCTACAATGTTCTACTGCAAGACACGTGCAGTTCTGTTTATTAACCACTAGAGGGCCAAAAATCGCAGACTGCAGCTTTAATTAATTTCACTGTTTGGTTTTACAACTCAAATAACATTTTTGTATGAAAAATTATGAAAATGATGTATGAAAAGTGCTTTGACAAAACTGCAAGTATATTACTGAAAATAATTTTCGTTCGTTTTTACAAATGGAGGGACAAGTCAGAATTATATTCTGTAGTTACTGACATGCTGTTCATAGAGTTTAACTTTGTTTGAACCCGTAACATTCCTTTAAAGGGCATTATGGGAAATTATGGGTCAACATGCCATGGTTACATTTTGTTCTTTGGACTGCTAACTGATTAAAACACTTCTTGTTTTTGTTAATTATAAGTGACTAATGAAAAGTGCAGTTATTAGGGCATATCCATAGGGTGATCTCCTGACTGCAGCAAGCTGTTAGCTCAATTTCATCATTTTAGGCAGGCCTGATATCAGAAGGCTTAATTGGAAATGAGACACTAAATATCAAATCGGCTTAAAAGTGATGGCTATTATTTCACGTTGATCTGGGTGGGTGATATTAGACTTGGTTACGTCATTAGGACTGGCCTTTATGAAGGAACACAAATGTTTGCTTTGTTCCGGGACCGGATAACATTAGTGTGCAGAACTGAAATCAGAGAACACACTGGCCTTGTTTTGCTGTTCCATAATTCAGACACACACACACACTCAAAATCCGTGCACACAGGGAGTCGTACTTATTTCATATACTATGAACAATTACTTTTGACATTTTGACATACGTTCCATTAAATAGACACAGCACCAGACATGGGATATAATAATTTGAATGCCAAGAACAAATCAAAGCTATCAGAGTTCAGCATACTGGAGTGTGTATACCGTGTCATTTCGAGATAAGTTTAAGGTAATGTTTCCCCCTTTTGATTGATACAACTAAATCTTCATTTAAAGAAACTGTTACAGGTGAATTAGCTAACTGAATTTTCCAAACCACTTCCCAGCTGATTGTGTAATTTTGCTTAATATCTTCACACACTTAGAGAAGGACTGGTTGAATCCTTCAAAGCCACCACTCCTACTCAACAGCCATCTTAATTTCCTCTTTCGCACTTCTTCTCAAACTTTTAACATTGTGACCCCGGGAAACATTTGCAAACTATAACAATAAAATGAACTTGTAATGAGCAAAATAATTGCACTTCAAACACGGTATGGCTGGCGGAGTTGCGCGCCCAAGACGGGCCTAATTTATAGATTACATGGCTCATGAATGCCCAAGTTCAAAACACAGAGAAATTGGTTGTGAAGTGGGGGAAAAAGGCCGCCTTCACGAACGTGTCTCCAGCATTCTTTAAACTTGTGTAATGGATATGCTGCGGGCATTGGGGCGAATTTACCATGCAAAGAATCTCCATTCTGCACGCAGCCACTTCAAAGGAAGGGGAACCGTGTTTCAGCCAGCCAGTGGGGAAGAAGGAAGGGGGAAAAAGAAGCTCGGCAACGTGCGTTCGTCTCCCGGAGTGACAGAAATTGGCGGGGGGCGTTTAAAGAAGAAGAGATCGAGCTGATCTGGGACAAAGTCTTTTTCAGTCAACACGGCACTGTTCCTCAATCTTCAAAAAAAGGAGAGAAATAACAGCCAAGGGAATGACAGAGAGAGTTAAAAAGAAAGAAAGAACAAAAAAAATGAGCGAGGAGGGCATTAAAACCTCTTTATTTTTTTTCACATTTCCTGTGTGAGAGATGTGATGCAGGAAAACGGTGCCATGTTGTATTTTCATTTCCAGATCCCCTGAATATACATGCATACATGGTGAAAGAAATCAAAAGTTATCCCTTTAAAATAGGTTAAAAGGCAAATACAGTTGAAGTAATGACCCTGTGACTCTTAAATTAATTAAATTGCTGGCTAACAACATGTTTTCACTGTTAAACGGTAGGTGGGTGCTATTACACATTCGGATCAAAACACAGGTGAAGAAGAAGCAGAAACAAGTGAAAGAAGCAATGCTTATGCAGATGTAAAATAACTTGATCATCAAACATTAAATAGCATATAAATTAAAACTGCCTAACGATAACGAATGAAATGTTGACCCCAGGAAGAGGTTTAGGACTGTGAAGCTTTGGGGGTGTTGATGGATGTGATTTACTTTTTTTTACTTTTTTTTTGTAAAGAAACGTCCAAGGGTTAAACAATGAATGAAGCATGAATAATTTTTCTTTGTTTTGTTTATTTTTTTAAAGCAGTGTTTCTGTTCTTTCTTTTGAAATATTGTATTAAGGCAGGAATACACCAAGCCGACAGTTGGCCGCCGGGCAGTTTTTGTTCGTCGGCCGAACAAAGTTTTCTCAATGTGTTCGTTTGACTTATTATTTGCAACTCAACTCGTAAACACCGACTCTGTACTACCGCCTATGTCAAGCTTGACCTTTTCAATGTAATTGTGTATTATGTGACAGGATGCGAGTGTGGTAATATGGGCTGGTGTGGCTACAGTGCCAGGGCTAAATTTTTGTCCCAGTCCCAGCTGAAGTTGGTCCTCGTCGTTTTTTTCAGCCGATTCGACATGTTGAATTGGTGTCGGAGCTTGTCGGTCCGTCTGGCCATCTGATCATTCTGATTGGCTGTTCAGCTACTGCCACCTGCTGGTACGGAAAGGCATTTTATCTTATGCAGGCGCAGAACGGACGTGCTACTTGGCCGTCGGCTGTTGAGCTCCAGTTTGGTGTGTCAGGGCAACTTTGGACCCAGATGCTGCCAACTTGAGCCAACCCCTCAGTCTGCTTTCGTAGCCACTAGTTCGTCAGCGTCGGCTTTGTGTGTTCCTGCTTTTATATATTGCAATATATTGATATTGTTCAGATATTCATACAAACTATGTACAAAACATTCTTTTGGCCATGAAAGTTTTGTGAAAATGATCAAAAATGCAGGTGCTGGCTGGCAAAAAATTAATTAAAAAAATAAATAAAAAATAAAAAACGCTGGCAGAAAGAGTTAAGATGCATGCACTAATTTTCATCAGTTCCGATTTCAGTTTCTGAAAGTTCTATTTATATAAAGGTGAATCTTACGTCTCCTCCACAGTTAATAAGATGTAAATAAAAAAAAATATGCACATTCGAAAGATGTATATGTAAAGATACACATCACACACTTTTTGAATCTGATCGAGAAAATAGTCAGCTTCCTTTTGATTGGGTTATTTCAGATCCACACACTGAGAAATGTTAAAAAAATAATCCATATGGCTCCAGGGGGTTAATAAAGGCCTTCTGAAGCGAGGCCAAGTAAAAATATCCATATTTAAAACTTTATAAACTATAATAACTAGCTTCCGGCAGACGGGAGTACGCTGCGATTTACGGCAAAAGAGTAACACTGATCACGTAATAGAATTTTTAAAGAGAAATGTCAGAGTATTTTGATATAAGAGAAGAGGAGCTTGAGTTTGTTGACCAGCCCTATTTGTTTGATCTAAGCTTACGATACTCCTACATCCTGCGTCATGTCGGAGGTTACTCTGACTTTTGCCATAAATCCATGCGTACGGACACTTTTTTAAATAATGAATTTTGGTGCATACCAAAAGTAACACAGTTTGAAACAAGAAACATTGGCAAAATGTTTATTTTTGGGTGAACTATCCTTTTATGTGCATTACATACCACAACAATCTTCAATTTTCCCTCACTGTTCCCTTCCTCTTCCACTACCCCCTTCGCTCTTCTCTGTCTTTCGCTCTCTCACTCCCATTTTCAGAGTTTATCTGATCGGCGACTGGCCACTGTTTTCATAAAGCGCTGTTTTAAGGGGTAGCATATGTCAATTAAAAACCACGGTTTAACCTCTGTAATCCACATATACATGCATAAACACACTCTTACACACATACACACACTTGAAGAACTTGTGAAGGAGTTTGGCAACCGGTTCATGGCAGGTTAGTTTAAACATGTCAGATGGCTTCCCCCCTGTCACAGCCGGTTTATAAACAAATCTTTCTCTCTCTCTTTTGCATTCTCTCCCTCCGACACAAGCTACATAAACATACCCCACATACCTACTGAACATTTGAAATGTCAAATTATATGAAAAATTACAGATTAATTACATTGAAAAGAACTTCTATCGATGGGATTTACAACATCAAACTGTTTAATCTCACATTTACATCTATATTTTTTTTTTTTTCGCCACAACAGAATAACTTCCTGATACACACTGACCCATTCCTTCATGCTTGGTTGACTGGACTGTAACTGTATCTCTCTCTGTCTCTCTCTCTCTCTCTCTCTCCACAGCAGCAGCAGCCTACACAAACCATTAGTCTTCCCATCGGTTTCGGCTAATTTGTCTCCGGCTGCTGCGTGATTCCAGCTCCATTGTGTCCAATTAAAATTCCTGCATATGTTTTCCCTCAAAATTAGGTTACTTGTGCAAATTTACACTAATTTACTTACCTCTGCAGCTCAGCATTCAAAAGTGCTGTTTGTTTAACATGCAACTTGAACCTGACTGTTAACCCATATACACACACACAATCACTGGACAACAGTTCACAGATCGGACACCTCATTCTGTTATGGTATGTTTTAAAACCACAGAACAACTTTATCTAACATCCGAGGTTTGATGGTGGCCGATTACTGTGAGATGTGGGTTTTGATTTGGAGTTTTGAGCCTTTACGGTTTTTCATCTAATGTTTGAAGGTCAGAAAAAGAAGTTTGCACACTCAAAGTATATGTAAATCTATAACTCAGCATATGACGTGGGAATTTGAAGAGTTTGTGCTGATAAGTGGGGAATGCTGTGGGCATGTTGCCTGTAGTTCTTGAACTTTTACTTTGCTACCAGGTTAAGTGGCACTAGATATCATCACATGCTTGTTTAGAACAGAGAATGCTTTTGATATCATCTTAATGTCTTCCCATTGAAGTTGCTATCAAGCAAATGATCTCTAAAACAGGGGCGTTTAAGCTTTTTGATGCCACAAACCCCCAAATATGAGGATTCCCTTCTGAGGAACCAAACACGTAGCTATAAAAACATATATCAATATAATATAAAAGATAGAAATGTCATAAATGTGTAAAATAGTATCTGGAAAATATTTAGCTTCTATTAAGTTAACTGTACTTTTCTATCCACCATTAGAATACTTATGTGTAAACCTAAAATAAAACTATGGCTGTCGATTAAATGAAATAATTGTGATTCATGTCATGATTTCCAAAAATGAAATGGTAAAAATTTTGTAAATTTTAAATTTATAACTTAACGTACAGAATATATACAGTACACATACACACACCCGTTCAAAAGTTGTTTTTTTCCTCTTAAGTCTCCTCTGCTCAACAAGGCTTGATCAACAATACATAAATACACAAATACAAAACACAAATATACAGCAAAACTATTTAAATATTGTTACAATTCAAAATAACAGCTTTCTATTTGAATATATTTATATATAAATTTCTTTAAAAAAAAATGTTTACATTGGTTTACATTGTTTATTTTAATTAATTTATTTTATTTTGCTGTCTCTATAGGTTAGTTTGAAAGCCCTGCTCTTACACATACGAAGAAGCTTCTGCTGAGTCACTGGATTTGTAACTGTGTTGAGGTATCAGCTGAGTTCTCTCTCTCACACACAGTCTCTCCACTGATCTGTGAAGAGTGTTAGGGTTCATAACTGGGATGATTTAGAGGCATTTCACAACTGCAGAAATGTGGAAATACAGCACGTACTGTAACAGACAGATTGTCTGCATTCACCCACATGCTGCAAAAAATATCAGTTTGTTTCTGGGTGAGCACTTTCACAGGTTCATATGTAACACTCCATCCAGGTGACACTATGTCAAGTGCTCCCAGCTCAATTACGTCAAAGATAACAAGATAATCAGATAACATAATCAATTAGATAAGATAACAGTGTGCAACATGTGCAAATGTGCACGAATGTGCAACATTATGTGCTGCTGGTTTCACACATTTTCAGTTCTTTATCTCATGCTGCTACTAACACACTGATGTTGAAGCATTTACAAAAATTACCATAAACTCAAAAGGATACAGTATTTTAATACCATAAAAAGGTGAGGTTAGGGAACCTACACCACATTCCAAATTATTATGCAAGTGACATATCAGTAATATTTCAGTACAATAAAAATTGAGATTTTAGTTTTTCTATGAAAATGTTTGTTTGTATCCATGTCTTTTTAGATAACTGGTATCAGTCTCAGACAAAATAATTTGCCAGGTCAATGGAAACCCTACTTAGAGCTTGTTCCACATTATTAAGTCACAGTTCTCATGCAATATGGGGAGAAAGAAAGATCTTTCTGAAAATGAAATGCATGAAATGGTGCAATGTTGTGCAAAAGGCATGAAAACAACTGATATTGTGTGAAAACTTAATGGAGATTATCGAATTATTATGATTTGTGAGTGATTTAGAGCACAGCAGAACTCAGTCAGATAAAGGCTTATTAATGAAAGTTCCTGTCAAAAAAATTAATTGTATTAAAAGGGTAGCTATAAAAAAAAAAAAGCCAATGTTGAGCAGTAAACGGGTTTTTAAAGCTTCTGGTGTCTCTGGAGTCTCAAGAAGCTCTCATGCAGGCTGGCAGTTGTGGGTAAAGTTGCATTTCAGCCACTCCAAACCAAAACTCACAAAGAGAAACATTTACATTGGGTTTAGTGAATGAGGGGTTTATGTGAAGACTCATTTTAAAATAGTTTTATTCACTGACTAATGCCGTACTACAATGGATGGTCTAAATAGATGGATTTGAACTGTGACTTGCTTAATAATGTGGAACAACTTTTAAGTAGGGTTTCCATAGACCTGGCAAATTATTTTGTCTGAGATTGACACCAGTTATCTAAAAAAAACATTTTCTTGGAAAAACAAAAATCTGAATGTTTATTGTACTGAAATCTTACTGATATGTCACTTGTATAATAATTTGGAACGTGGTGTAAACATTATTCATGACAATTAAATGATTATGGAATTAAAAACAATTAGTTAAGAACAATTAATATGTATCAGTACAAAATAAAAATCTGCCAGTTCTGCTTACTTGAACTTTGAATTTCTTAACTTAAAACTGATTGCCTCAAATTTTTTGAGTTTTGCCAACTTATTCAGGTTTACAGTGTAGCTTTAGGAACGTCCCTTCATGTTGTGCATAATACCCCTTAAAAGAGGTTAAAAATACTTTGGGCCAGATTTACTAAACGGGGCAAATTAGCGTGAGAGCGCAATTCCACAAATGCGCTGATGGGAGTGGCAAGTTTTGCGCATGATCTACTGCTAACACGCAAATTAAAGAACACAGACACAGTCAAATCATTTATATAATGACCAACGCAATCTACCAAGAGCAGTGCAAATTAAAGTTGAGTCGCAAATAAGTAGAGCTGATGCTCATCGGGTGTGGGTCGACACAGACGCAACTTGTTACATGTAATATACGGATAACGTCTTCCTCTGGCATTCCAAAGAAATTAATATGAGTGGAAAATATTTTCTCCCCTCTACCACATGCTCTCTGTCCTCTGTGGTGTTTCTTGCTAGCAATAAGAATTGCAGCCATGCCACAGAATGGGTTAAAGGCCCCAATAAAGTTCTTTTATCGTTCTTCAATTAGGGGTAAAACGAAGTTCGAAATGCATGAGCTGCGATATACTGTAATCGAACATCTGACGCCGCCCACACTGCTGAGAGTGACTGTTACATGAATATGTAAATATGTGCTGTACACTTTCTTCTCAGTAACAAAATAAACACAACAAAAATTAGAAAACTGCAAGCATTTTTTTATAGAAAGCATAAGAAAAGCATCTGATCATAACATGGGTATGTTAGCACGAGCTCTGCAAATTAGCACTCACGTCACGTTTATTTATATAGCATATAGAATAGATGTTTATTCAATAGATTGCTTAAAAGCAAGCAGCTTTACAGTATCAAACACAAAAAACAGTTTCAGTGCCTTTTTCATCAGAAAGCACAACTTAATTTCCCTTTCAAGCGAACTCGCGTTGCATCGAGAAATGACGCTGTGGGAACGCAACTCGTGATGTCGTCATGAAGCACATGTGAAATCCGTTTAATGGTGTGACGAGACGTCAGAGGCGGGTGACGTCACGACCAGGAAACTATAAAGCACGCTCAAACAAAGCAACGCTAGCTTCTGTCTTCAGTTGCGCTATATGTGACTCATTTGTCTTATTTGGTGTTGTTTGTGACTCATATATATATATATATATATATGTACAGTACAGTACAAAAGTTTGGAACCACTAAGATTTTTAATGTTTTTAAAAGAAGTTTCGTCTGCTCACCAAGGCTACATTTATTTAATTAAAAATACAGTAAAAACAGTAATATTGTGAAATATTATTACAATTTAAAATAACTGTTTTCTATTTGAATATATTTCACAAAGTAATTTATTCCTGTGATGCAAAGCTGAATTTTCAGCATCATTACTCCAGTCTTCAGTGTCACATGATCCTTCAGAAATCATTGTAATATGCTGATCTGCTGCTCAAGAAACATTTAATCTGTACAATTGTACAAAATATTTGTGTACAATATTTTTTTTCAGGATTATTTGATGAATAGAAAGTTCAAAAGAACAGTGTTTATCTGAAATCTAATCTTTTGTAACATTATAAATGTCTTTACTGCCACTTTTGATTGATTTAATGCATCCTTGATGAATAAAAGTATTCATTTCTTTAATTTCTTTTCAGAAAAATAAAAATAAAAATTCTTACTGACCCCAAACTTTTGAACGGTAGTGTATAATGCTACAGAAGCTTTGTATTTCAGATAAATGCTGTTCTTTTGAACTTTCTATTCATCAAGGAATCCTGAAAAAAAAAGTACACAACTGTTTTCTACATTGAAAATAATCATAAATGTTTATTGAGCAGCAAATCAGCATATTAGAGTGATTTCTGAAGGATCATGTGACACTGAAGACTGGAGTAACGATGCTGAAAATTCAGCTTTGCATCACAGGAATAAATTACTTTGTCAAATATATTTAAATAGTAAACAGTTTTTTTAAATTGTAATAATATTTCACAATATTACTGTTTTTTACTGTATTTTTAATTAAATAAATGTAGCCTTAGTGAGCAGATGAAACTTCTTTTAAAAACATTAAAAATCTTAGTGGTTCCAAACTTTTGGACTGTACTGTATGTATATATATATATATATATATATATATATATATATATATATATATATATATATATATATATTTCTGAAATGGCGGACAAGCAGTTTAGATCGTGTGTGCATCTCTGCCCACGTTATATCACGAGTGGAGACACACATAATCTTTGTGTAGCTTGTTTGGGAGTGAAGCATGCATAATCAGTACTCGAGGGTGCTGGCTATGAGCATTGTGAGATGCTCCTGCCTAGCACTCTTCGAGGAGGGCGCTCAGGCTTGCGTTCCCCAAGGTTCGGGTCCCACTGCTGCCGAGGCACAGCGTCGATCTAGATTTTGGAGATCGCAAATGGATCGCAAATGGATCTATCAGAGGGGTTTGAGACAGGCCCAGCTTTATCTCAGCCCTCACCTGATAGATCCAGTGCTTTTTCTCAGTGTTTGGAAGCACGCACTTCGGTTCTTTCCACACTGGATCAAGCACTGATGCTCAACGTGTCCAGCTCCGAGGAGTTGGATGTGGAGAGCATCGATACATTTGAGAGTGAGGACTTGCCATCCCACTCGCCTGCTTATGAGGAGTTGGTGGAGGTTGTGATTGGTGCTGTTGCTAGATTAAACATTGACTGGCCAGCAGAGAGGCAGGATGTTCGTCCTAAGAGCAAACTGGATGAATGCTTCCTGCCCTCGCGAGCACAACCTTCGCGTCAGGGTAGCTCACAGTGTATGTCAGATCAAATGAGAATCATGAGGTCAAAGGAACTGCCTGAAGAGCTCAGAGACAGAATTGTGGCAAGGCACAGATCTGGCCATGGTTACAAAAAAAATTTCTGCTGCACTTAAGGTTCCTAAGAGCACAGTGGCCTCCATAATCCTTAAATGGAAGACGTTTGGGACGACCAGAACCCTTCCTAGAGCTGGCCGTCCGGCCAAACTGAGCTATCGGGGGAGAAGAGCCTTGGTGAGAGAGGTAAAGAAGAACCCAAAGATCACTGTGGCTGAGCTCCAGACATGCAGTCGGGAGATTGGAGAAAGTTGTAGAAAGTCAACCATCACTGCAGCCCTCCACCAGTCAGGGCTTTATGGCAGAGTGGCCCGACGAAAGCCTCTCCTCAGTGCAAGCCCACATGAAGTTT
The DNA here is from genome assembly GCF_024489055.1 of Chanodichthys erythropterus. Classification (NCBI taxonomy): domain Eukaryota; kingdom Metazoa; phylum Chordata; class Actinopteri; order Cypriniformes; family Xenocyprididae; genus Chanodichthys; species Chanodichthys erythropterus. The sequence goes on from NC_090226.1 coordinate 31,153,840, forward strand.
GCTAAAAAACACCTGAAGGACTCCAAGATGGTGAGAAATAAGATTCTCTGGTCTGATGAGACCAAGATAGAACTTTTTGGCCTTAATTCCAAGCGGTATGTGTGGAGAAAACCATGCACTGCTCATCACCTGTCCAATACAGTCCCAACAGTGAAGCATGGTGGTGGCATCATGCTGTGGGGGTGTTTTTCAGCTGCAGGGACAGGACGACTGGTTGCAATCGAGGGAAAGATGAATGCGGCCAAGTACAGGGATATCCTGGATGAAAACCTTCTCCAGAGTGCTCAGGACCTCAGACTGGGCCAAAGGTTTACCTTCCAACAAGACAATGACCCTAAGCACACAGCTAAAATAATGAAGGAGAGGCTTCACAACAACTCCGTGACTGTTCTTTAATGGCCCAGCCAGAGCCCTGACTTAAACCCAATTGAGCATCTCTGGAGAGACCTAAAAATGGCTGTCCACCAACATTTACCATCCAACCAGACAGAACTGGAGAGGATCTGCAAAGAGGAATGGCAGAGGATGCCCAAATCCAGGTGTGACAAACTTGTTGCATCTTTCCCAAAAAGACTCATGGCTGTATTAGACCAAAAGGGTGCTTCTACTAAATACTGAGCATAGGGTCTGAATACTTAAAACCATGTGATATTTCAGTTTTTCTTTTTTAATAAATCTGCAAAAATGTCAACAATTCTGTGTTTTTCTGTCAATATGGGGTGCTGTGTGTACATTAATGAGGAAAAAAAATGAACTTAAATGAGTTTAGCAAATGGCTGCAATATAACAAAGAGTGAAAAATTGAAGGGGGTCTGAATACTTTCCGTACCCACTGTAGCTATTTAAGACAAAAACTTTACTGTTATGAATGTCTTTCATTAATTTTCAAAAGTTAATTATGCCGCATCACATTTTGCACTGACTATTTTATACGATTCCACATGGTACAGCACCTACAGTACAAATATTCAAAGGTTCCTTTTTTAAACCCAACATTAGTATTTTCCTCCTTCTTGTTAATCATTGAGCTTTTGCACCCTGAGTAATTAGTGACCTTTGTTTCCTTTTCCCAGCTCATGAGCCACACACACAGAATGTGTTGTGTCTGGAGCTGTTAGAGCTAACGGAGGGGTCAGGTCTCAAATTAGGGACCACGGGATTCCCACCATCACCACTCTTGCTCCAGTCTTATTGCAGAGTTCAACAGGAAGTGGAAGAATGGGACATAAATGGAGGAATTTCTTTGTGTTGCCTCTTTTCTGTTGTGAAGTGTGAGAATGTGTCAGTAAATTGAGGAATGTCTCAGTGCCCCCAGAAACCACCTTAATTCTGATAAAATCAGTGTAACGCACAGCCTAGATTTGCTTATTGCTCTTAAAATGGTGGCAAACAGCACCATGATAAAATACATTAAGATTAACTAAATCATTCGGTTTCACTATTTCAATAGTCCACTTTAGACATTCTGGCCTGGTTTCACATACAGGGCTTAGCCTAAGCTAGTATTAGGTCTTAGATCAATTAGGATATTTCAGTAACTTTTATAAACATATACTAGAAAAACACATTACTGGTGTGCATCTTGAGTCAAAACAATGGCAGTGACTACAGGTGCTGGTCATAAAATTAGAATATCAACAAAAAGTTGATTTATTTCACTAATTCCATTACTATATCCAAACTTGCATATTATATTCCTTCATTACACACAGACTGATATATTTCAAATGTTTATTTCTTTTAATTTTGATGATTATAACTGACAACTAAGGAAAATCCCAAATTCAGTATCTCAGAAAATTAGAATATTACTTAAGACCAATACAAAGAAAGGATTTTTAGAAATCTTGGCCAACTGAAATGTATGAACATAAAAAGTATGAGCATGTACAGCACTCAATACTTTGTTCCTTTTTGCCTGAATTACTGCAGCAATGCGGCGTGGCATGGAGTCGATCAGTTTGTGGCACTGCTCAGGTACATAATGAAATTCAATTAATAAATAAAGTTACAGATGATGGCCTCTTTGGCATGAAATGACAAGAATATAGTTTTTATCATGTATCTTAGCCAATGAAATAAACCCAAAATACTACTTAAATGGGCACAACAAACTCATTAATTTGCAACTACAAGTCAACTAACTCATTAATTTGCAACTACAAGTAATCTAATTCATTAATTGCAACAAGTCAGCTAACTCATTAATTTACAATTAAATCAACTCTTTATTAATTTGCAACAAGTCAGTTAACTCATTAATTTGCAACTACAAGTCAACTAACTCTTCATTTGCAACTACAAGTCAACTAACTCATTCATTTGCAACTACAAGTCAACTCTCATTAATTTGCAACTATGTCAACTAACTCATATAATTTGCAGCTAAATGTCAACTAACTCATTAAGTTGCAACTACAAGTCAACTAACTCATTCATTTGCAACTACAAGTCAACTAACTCATTCATTTGCAACTACAAGTCAACTAACTCATTCATTTGCAACAAGTCAACTAACTAATTTAAAACAAGTCAACTAACTCTCATTCATTTGCAACTAAAGTCAACTCTCATTAATTTGCAACTATGTCAACTAACTCATATAATTTGCAGCTAAATGTCAACTAACTCATTAAGTTGCAACTACAAGTCAACTAACTCATTCATTTGCAACTACAAGTCAACTAACTCATTCATTTGCAACAAGTCAACTAACTAATTTAAAACAAGTCAACTAACTCTCATTCATTTGCAACTAAAGTCAACTCTCATTCATTTGCAATTATATGTTAACTACTCACATTAGAGTATTAGTAGACTGTTAGTTGCAAATGTAGTTGCAAATTTACTTATAGTTAGTTAAAGTTACTGACTGCCTAATTTTTATTTATTTTTTTTTTTTTTTGAGTTTTGAGTTTTGCCAGCTTATTCGGGTTCACATAGTTTTAGGAACTTACCATAATGTTGTGCATAATAACACCCCTTAAAAGAGATTAAAAAACTTTAAGGCAAAAACTTTACTGTTATGAATGTCTTTCTTTAATTATCAAAAATTAATTAGGCTGCTAACTATTAATGCAATTATCATGATTCCACATGGTACAGCACCTATAGTACAAATATTCAAAGTTTTTTTTTTTTTAACCCAAACAGTCAACATTAGTATTTTCCTCCTTCTTGTCATTCATTGAGCTTTTGCTCCCTGAGTAAGCTAACTCATTTGCAACTACATGTCAACTAACTCTCATTAATGTTCAGCTATGTCACCTAACTCTCATTAGAGTATTAGTAGACTGTTAGGTTAAATTTTGGATTAGTAGAATAAGTTGACATGTAGTTGCAAAGTTACTTATAATTAGTAGAATGTCTAAAGTGGACTAATGAATGAAATAAAGTGTTACCAATAATTACTTTTTTACTATTAATATTATTCTGTATTAATACAACAATTATTCTATACAGTATTACATTTATAATATATTAATTTAGTAATAATATAATATTTATTAACACCATGTCCTAAACATGCATGATGTTTATCATGAAGCAAAAAATATTTTTGTTCGAGAAAAGTGACAGCACATTTTGTTGGGAAGCCTGATTTTATGCTGCGTAGCCATGCCCACCGTGAAATCTCATTGGCCCAAAATCATATTCCATACCTTAATATTAAACTCTGTTTGCTAAATGTCAGCTTCTCACTATAAACTTCTTGCTTTCATGTTAGTATGTGTGTGAGTGTGTGTGTGTGTGTGTGTGTGTGTGTGTGTGTGTGTGTGTGTGTGTGTGTGTGTGTGTGTGTGTGTGTGTGTGTGTGTGTGTGTGTGTGTGTGGTGAGGCAGATCTCCTTCACTCAGGGGAAACATGGCCATGGCAAATTAGCAGCACGGCTCCTTCAATAGGCTCTCCTGTTACTGAACATGCATAACCAGCCCAATTCTCTCCCCAGGCATAGAGAAAAAAAGCAAAGCGAGAGAAGGAGAGAGAGAGAGAGGAGATGGGCAGGTATGGTATGGATGGAGAGACACAGGGAGAGGGAGGAGAAAGGGAGAAATGACTGTGTAATGTAATCCGTTTAGTCCGCTCAGTCGTTTGCATTCCCTTCGGTTGTAAAACCACAATAACATAAATAACTCCAGCACCACTGGATCACAGTAATAACCACAACTATAGCCAGATTACATGTGTGTCAACCCACTGCCGCTACTGGCTAATGTTGTTATTACGAAAACGTAACAACAATGTCACACAAATGAAAACTTTTAAACTGGCTGCATTAGCTGGTTAAAAGTAGCGTTACAGTCTCAATTGGACAGATAATAAACTGAAATTGATGCCCGAAGAAATGAATTTAGGCCAGAAATATACTCTTGTAAGTGCACTGCATGCGGTCCCGCTGTACATATTTTGTTCTCAGTTCTAAATGTGTTCTTCAAATTACTGTGGTGGTAATAAACCTCAGAGCGATTGAGTTCATTTCTATTGTTTATACTATGAAACTGGATGGTTTTAAATATTCTGCTACAGTAGAAAAATATGTAAAAATGTAACTGGTGTTTCTTCAACTTAAGTCCCAAAGGTGTTCTTTTTTATGTAGTAAATAAATAAATATTGTTGTAAAATGTTGACTTGGAAACTTTTTATCTTGACAATTTATTTTTAAGTTTTTCAAATGACTTTTAATGTTAAGATTTTCCATCTTAAACTATGAAAATACCGTACATTATAAACTTGTTTAAAATAATAATAATCTAAACAAAGAATGAAATAAAGACTGAAATGAACATACCTTTTTACTATTTATTGTGTGAAAGTCATTTTAAATTTGCATAATTATATATTAAATGTGTCATTTCCACCTCAAAAACTATTTTGACTCAAATAAAGTCTAATAAAGTCTATAAAAGCATTCTTCAGATGTGCGAATAAAACCAAGAAAAATCTAAATATCACTTCCAGTCAAGCTGTAATTTGTCAAATTATGGAAAAAGAGTTAAAATAGTATTAAATTGTGTGCATTTAGGATACATAAAATCTATCTTGACTTAGAAAGAAAAAAGCAACTTATTCCAATATTTTTTTTTTTAAATGTCTTTATCATTATTTCTATCACAGAACAATATCAAACAAACAAAATACACTGTGGTGGGAATTTTCATGACTTCTTTAGGAAAAATTAAATCTGTAATGCATGATAGTCCACTGTTTGATATTGTTAAATTAAATAAAATACCTCTCTCATTAAGGCTTAATTTTCTAAAAGTTTGCAGAGCTAAAATTGGCCATAGAAGAAACACCCACTTGCATTATGAATTCTGTGTTATGCACCCAGAATGTCTGCATTCACATCCATTTGCATAGAGTATGTTTCGGTTAATGACTGCAGACTGAAACTCATCACACTCATTTGAAACTTCTCAAGCTTCACTTGTCAATCATCTGAACCTGAATGAAAGTGACACTTCTTTTCTGGAGAAAAGAGAATGGCTAATAATGAGGGAACATCCATAACTCAAAAAAAGACTTCACGAAACAGACTGTGAGACAGACAAAAAGACTGTGGTCCATCAGGCAGTTCTTCAGACAGCTTAAATAAAGAGTTTGACAGCATCTTTTTCTTTCATTCAATATTTAAGTATTTTTATACCCTAGGTTCTGGGTCTTCCCCATAGACAGATAAAATGAAGCAGGAATGGCCACAATGACAGTCATTGTTGGGCCTTTTGTCATCCGTCCTCTGAACCTGTCTTTCCAGAACTGAGAGAGTTGTGCAACTGCAGGGCCACGGGTCGTTCGGAGGGATGAAATGTGTGCGTGTGTAAATACACAGGCGCATGTGGCTAACGGGGTGCTCGTATCGACATTGTGCCTCACTAGGACGTCAACCATCATTTGCATAATTACTTCCCTCACACACACGAGCACAAACTCACACACAGAGCAGCAAGGACACACGAGTCGAGGGAGATACGCAAACAAAACCCAGAGTGATGAGAGAACAATAGTGGCCTTGAAGGGTCATTTGCTTCTCTTTGGATATATTTTCGTCTAATTGTAATTTCTGACAAAGGGACGCCAGGAGTTTGATGCACATGTGCAAATTACATTTTGGCAGAAGAACTTTCAAAAAACTTTGGAAGGTACCTTAAACATGATCGCAGCTAGTTTATGAACAAGACTCTCATGTGACACACTAACTGCAGTATTTGTTATGACTGTGGTTAAACTATTACATGTGGGTTATATGTGGGCCAGACGGAATTTGAATGTCCCCCCCCCCCATTTTCTATGCTGATCATGAAGGAAAGATTGCAGAATGTTGTGGTTTTCAACATGATAAAATGTTTTAAATGGACCTTAGAGTGCTACACACTTACTGATGCCTGAAGGCATTATCAAATGAAGCAAAATATCTAATACATTAATATGCAATGTGTGGGAGATGTTGTGAATGATGCTACTTTTAAATTTTCACATTTGACATTCAACCCTAAAATAAATTAAAGAGGACTTATTATGCAAAATTGTACATGGTGTTTAAACATAAATGTCTATATGCCGTGTGTACACAACCATGCTATAATAATAATAATAAAAAAAACACTCTTCTTTTAATCCCCATAAATCATAAGCAGTGTCCTCGAACAAGCCGTTTGCAGATTGTAGCTTTTGTGACATCATAAATACTTAGGCCCCGCCCACAACTGCTGATGGACTCTGCCATTTTAGCATAGACCCAGCTGAAACACAACTCAATGATGGTCACCATAGTGACTAATGAGTGGTGGGAAATCTAACAAAGGAAAACAGGAACTGAAGAAATACAAACTAAAAGTCCATAACTAAAGCAAACTGAACAAACCTGTGACAGTACGCCCCCTCCCAGAAAGGCGCGACCTCTCGACGACAAACCCAGTGAAGGAGGAGGCTAAGGTGGAGGACGTGAGGAAGGTGGAGGACATGAACCCAGGAGAGGTGATGACTGAAGTGACCAGGGTAGTGTAGATGGTGGGAGGAGCCAGGGAGAAGCCTGGAGTAGGAGGAATCAGGTAGTACCCCAGAGTCCAGCCAAGATGGAATACCATAGTGGTGTCGAAGGAGGGAGGAGCCACGGCGGAGATTCCCTTGACACAGCCATGGCGATAATTGATGGCAACAAAGCCTATGGTAGTGGAGCCCTAGGTGCAGACGGAAAGCCGATATTCTGGCATGACGTTCCGATGTTCCTTGGGCTTCCGAGGCCACGACAAAGCTGAAGCAATGACCCCCTGAGGTGGAACCGGGGTACCGGAGGGTTGAAATGGAGTCGAAGGTAGGGCGGAGCCAGAAGGAGCCATAGGGGTGGAGAGACAAAGTGCAGCAGATGTCTCATAGGTCCATAGCACAGTCTGACCGAGGCAGAGCCGGCAGGCCAAGGAAGCCCGGTGGAGCCGTAACCCCGATGGTCCCTGGTGGAGTCAAGGAAGGGAGGAGCGAAGGCAGAGGAGTCAGAGCGGCAGCCAAGATGAAGTGACGGGAACAGTGACGGGATCAGTGGCTGGAGGCAGAGCTGAAGGCAAAGCCCGGTGGAGCCATAAGCCTGATGGTCCCTGGTGGAGCCAAGGATGGGAGGAGCAAAAGCGGAGGAATCAGAGCGACAGCCAAGGTGAAGTGACGGGATCAGTGGCAGGAGGCTGAGCCAGGGGATCCACTCGCCCAGGGGTAGCTGGCTCATGGAAGGCCTGAAGTGGATCAACAACGGAGGCTGGAGCGAAGAGGCTGAGGAGGAACAGAGGGGCTGACGGGAGACAGTGGAGACTGGGTAGAAGGACTGGCTGGCATAACCAGGCATAACAGTCTTACCGCAGGCAGATCCATGGTGAAGGAAAATTAAACTAAAAAATCAAAATCACAAAAGTCAAAAAACGCAGCAAAAAAAAAATCCTTTTAAGGTCTGGTCATCTGTCACAGTGTGTTGCAGAAGAAGGCACAAAGATGATGAATAAGTTCCAACACTAAGTTTAATAATAATAATCCACATAAGAAGTATCCAAACAGGTAGAGAACCAAACATATACGTAAATGTAACCAGACACTGACTGACTATGAGGGAGGAACTTAAATAGTAGACAGAACAAGGCTAAACAAGGTAATCAAACACAGCTGAAACACGGAACTCAATGATGGTGACCATAATAACTAATGAGTGGCGGGAAATCTAACAAAGGAAAACAGGAACTGAAGAAATACAAACTAAAAAGTCCATAACTAAACCAAACTGAACATAACTGTGACAACAGCAAACGTACCTCAGAATTGTTGTCGCAAAGTTGTCTTAATGCATGAAAAAAAAGAAAGCTGTTATCTTGATTTTGATAGGCCAAAAGACTCAAGGTGCTGCATGAAAGATGTTTTATTGGGGAAAAAGATCATAAAAGCTCGAGAGACATCTGTGGTCTCACTCCAGTCTATGGGAAATTAGGCCATTTCCGAATCTTGTGAGGTTTATTGTGCTTGCAATTTCACTCTGGCAAAACAGTGAATTTTGCTGAAAAGTGACTAGCTTGTAGGTATGATAACTAATTTAAAAAAAAAAAAATAAGCAAATGTTTTGGGGGGAAAAAGAATGTTGGTTTGACAAAAGAAATAAAAAAATTATAGGCCTTACAGACAGACAGACAGATAGATAGAATGACAGACAGACAGTTATAACATTTTAGAATTAAGTTACCAAAAAATAATAAAAGGTTTAGTTCTGCAATTCTATGACACAAATGTCTTTGTTTCCTGAGAAAGACCCATCTGCAGAATTCTTCAAGAAGTTCTCTGCAGAGAGAAATTATTTTGCCTGCTTCACAAGACTGAGTGCATGGCAACATATATGTCCAATCTAAGAGGGTTTATATTATTGATGATACACGTTATGTCAGAAGATCTTTCCTTCTGGCTGATGACAGTCATATCAGATGGAGATGGGAGCCATACAGCAGGTGTGGCTGGGCAGGGCTGGGTGGAGGTGGGCTTTGGGACGGGGGGTTGTGGGTGGATGACGGATGATGTTGATAGGGTGAGAGAGGTGTGAGACGGGCTGTGTTATCAGCTGAGCAGGCGGCAGGCCTGTCTGTGTGATGTGTGTGCTGTCGCTCCATACTTTATAGCTCTTTTCCTGTCTGTCCTCCATCTCTGGAGTACCAGTCATGCAGCTGAAATGGGATTTGACCCCCCCTTCTCTTTTGCTCCCCCCTCTTTTTTTATTTTGTCACATTCGTTGTTCCCTCCTTTTGATTCTCACCCACTCGCATTCTCTTTGCAGCATCGAGAAAATTAGTCAAATGGAGTTTGTCAATGTGGAACAAACTTAGTAGTTTCTCTCTACAAATGTTGGTATATTTTACTGTAGTTCCAAATCACCCTACATGAGAAATGTACAGACTACTTTCAGAAGGATCCCTATTTTGACCGAGGTTTGAAGGCCTTGCTGGAGTTTGATTACCTCAGAGCAAAGTCAATAACTCTGAACATTTATTGACCCGTCAGGACAGAATGTAATGGTTAGACCATGAAAATATAATTATGAAATGGATAGTCTTGGCTCTAAATGCTGATTGGACAGGCCGTGTTTGAAGTGTTCAAATAGCGGTACTCCCACACATGCACATTCAACATTAATGCTACAGTTGGTACAAATTATTAAAATAGTTACATACTCTCTAAAAAGTAATTCAGGGGACCTGTTACCACAAATTAAATAAATGCATGGTTAAGTAAAAAATTCTGCTGACATAATAATGTTGACCACTACATCAACTTAATATCTTCTGTAATTTGAACTCAAATTTCTGTGTTGTCTTTTTTTTTTTTTTTAATTAGGTTGTAACTTAATGAAATTGTCTTGATAACTTCGGAAATTAGGCAGTGGATTTCTAGTTCCCAGCATGCTTTGCATAGGACAGGATAAGGAGAATAAATGTTGAAATTAAGTATTAATTTATTGACGGAGACCACATGAAAAAGTAAGTTCAGGCAAGAATAAAAAAAAAAAAATGTAAGTAAATTCAAGTACTCAATTCAAGCTTATAGAAATTAAAGCGTAAATATCAACATCATAAAATTAAGTAAAACTACTCAACTTTTCTGATACTGGTGTTGCCATCATGCACTGGTCCTTGAATAATTAATGAGGTTGATTTTTTGTTGTTAGGGTTATCATTTCATTGCTTTTGTGGTTATGTTTAGTAACTTGCCATTTTGTGAAATTTGGAGTTCATTTTCTAGTCAAAATGACACATTCATACTCAAAAACCATCCATTGAATGTTACAGTCATTGTGTATTGTGTACCAAGTATCGAGGTCTCTGTGTTCAGGTCCAGTGTTACTTCTAATATGTAAATATGGTGTTTACACAATATTGTATTATTTACTTATAATGATGTTTCTAAGTAAAGCATACACTTTAAAATCATGGTTTAATTCAGTGTTATATTGTTTGAGTAAAATGTATTGCAAAGAAACCTTGAACTAAGTAGAAATTGCACAACCTTTTAGCCTACTGGCCAAGCTAAAATTACTTATTTTCTTTGTTAATTTGACTCAGTTAAGCAAAGTTTACTTAAAGGGTTAGTTCACCCAAAAATGAAAATGTCATTTATTACTCACCCTCATGCCATTCCACACCCGTAAGACCTTCGGTAATCTTCGGAACACAAATTAATATTTTTTTGTTGAAATCCGATGGCTCAGTGATGCCTGCATAGGGAGCAATGACACTTCCTCTCTCAAATTCCATTAATGTACTAAAAACATATTTAAATCGTTTCATGTGAGTACAGTGGTTCAATATTAATATTATGTAATATAAATATTATTGTGTTCCGAAGATTAACAAAGGTCTTATGGGTTTGGAACTACATGAGGGCGAGTAATAAATAACAGAATTTTCATTATTGGGTGAACTAACCCTTTAATACGATATGAGAAATTTCCGTTAAAAATATGCATGCATTAACTTGCAAAAGAAAAATTAAGTAAATTTTACTTATTGATTTTTTTTTCAGTGTAGTTGGCGCAACTTAATTTTTTTGATTAATTAACTTAATAATTTGTGTTTATGCTACAAATTATTAAGTTCCTCTAACTGAATGTAGCTTTTTGATGGAATGTAAATTTACTCAAAGTTGTCATACACTTTTTAGAGTGTAGTTTGACAGCTGTAAACAATCAACAAGTTAAACTTGTACTGTATAAGGTGGTGTAAGAGTTGTTTATAGTGACACTTTTTATGCATTTCTAATTATTGTTTATAATGCATTTTTATTTATTTTATTAACACTGCATTTAATTGATCAAGTAAAACATTAATATTGTAAAATTTTATTACAATTTAAAACAACTGTTTTCTATGTCAATATGTTTTAAAATGTAATTTATTCCTGTAATGCAAAACAGAATTTTCAGCATCATTACTCCAGTCTTCAGTCACATCACATGATCTTTCAGAAATCATTCTAATGTGTCGAGTTGCTGCTCAAGAATCATTTCTTCATTTCTATTATTATCAATGTTGAAAATTGTTATATAAAAAACAAGGAATACGGTCCCACTTTATATTAAGTGGCCTTAACTACTATGTACTTACATTTAAATTAATAATTTGATACAATGCACTTACTGTTTACATACATGTTTTTTATATTGTACTTATATCTTAAAAACACCTGCATGTAATTACATCTGTAATTCATTTATGTAAATACATTTATAATTACACTATTGACCCATCCCTTACACCTTACCCCTACCCTTAAACCTACCCATACCACCAAAGCTTTCCCTAACCTTACCCGTATCACACCTCAATAGCAGCAAAAGTGTTTTGCAATTCAATATGAACCCAATAAGTACATTGTACTTATTTTTTGATGTAAGTACATAGTAGTTAAGGCCACTTAATATAAAGTGGGACCAGAAATACATTATAATATTTTAAAACTACTTCACAAATCATTTTTACATCATTTCCACAATGTTTACCACATAAGGACACATTTGCAACTAAAACACAACTTTCCTCAATAAATTAGTTAGTAAACAGTTTGGTTGTTTCTACTGTATGTCACAATAGCCGGGCTTCCATTCGTTCTTCCAAACAGGATGATTCAACCTGCCTTCCCCTTCTTTTATTGTAATTTATTTGATATGCTGAAATGTCTTGTCAAGGTGATCAATATCCTGTCATGTGTGGATATAAGCAGGTGTGTGTTGGGGGTGGCTTGTAGAATGAATGTAAGTTTATGATGAATGTAAGTAATAGACAGTGACACAGAGTTGCAGTTATGGCTTCTCTCATTTTATCCCTCCCTCCCCTCTCGTCCTTCTTTCTCCTTTCGCTCGACTCATTCTGACAGAGACACACGACATGGAGTCGCACGGCTTTAATGGCCACGTTCACTCGCAGGAAGTGAAGGTGACACATCGCCTGTGTGTCTGTATGTGGTGTTTGTGTGTTATTGAGAGCCATGTGTTATCTATTACCGTGCCCACCTTCGATAACTTCCCAGAATTCCTCCTGCTAGCCATCAACAGCATCGCTCCCTTGTGTGGTCCGTGAGTCATCGATGGCGGCTCGCTCAACATCTCTCTCCCTTCAAGTACGTGTGTGCGATGTAGAATTAATGCCTTCCCATGATCCTGATTCACTGGTTATTCTGTCAAATGAAGGGCATTGAAACAACTGCATCTCCATCTTTACTGGCCTGCCCTCTCTCTCTTTCTCTCTCTAGCCTCCTCCTCCTCCTCACCTCTTTCCTCTGTCATCTCCGCCTATCAATCAAAAATGTATTAAGTCCAAAGTGGGGCCGATCAAAGGCAGAATTCCTCCGAGGAGGACAGATAAGGCCTATCTCATTAATAAGTGCTTTAGCATCAGAGAAGACCTCTGCCTCCCTCCCCACCCCTGCCTTTGATATCTAATTATCCTCACCCTCACACACACCCCTCCCATCTCCTCTCTATCAGACATTGAACATGCTACGCTGATGTACATACACACACAGATGGTGTGTGAACATGAGGATGTCACTGTTTAAAAGACGTACTGCAACAATACTTTTTTTTTTTTTTGCTGAAGAAAAAGTAAGATCCAACCAATGAAAAACTCGCTACTGCCATGCTAACGTGTGGTGGGTATTACTAGGGTGTTCTAGGTGGTCACTTACTGGCTTAAGTAAAAAGATCCCACTAATAAGGCTGATATGATATTCAGGTAGCCTTTTCTATATGACACCATTGACATTGAGGGGGACAAGACCCCCCCCCAAAAAAATTAGAAATGGCCAATTTGTCCCCCCAATATTTCATATTATTGATGCTGCTCTGCTGTACTCCATTATACACAGCTCTGTTTGTTGTTAAGATGACAAAAAAAGTTTTAAAGTTACATTTTAGGCTGGTCTGCTTCAGCAGTCTCACAGCGCTTATCACTGTCAGAATGAGTGAGCTGGCCAATCGAATCAAAGAAGGCGGGGCTTACTGTTCACAGAAGACGAGTGTGAATTTCAATGCAACACTTTTGTTTTAGCAGTGAAAGAGTATGTGGTGAGTAAGTAGCTAAACATTTAATATTTGACAACTGTTTTATGATTGAAATATTCAGCGGCCGACAGTAATATCCAGTGATGCAAACTACCCAACATTTTTTATGAAATTTCACTGTTTTCAATTGAAAAAATGCTATTATTTGATTAATATGATATGATTAATGTAGAATTCATAACTGAATGCGACAAGAAACGCTTTGCGTTTTTGATATATTAGACATACAAATAAGAGTGAATATATATATTTATATATATATATATATATATATATATATATATATATATATATATATATATATATATATATTTTTTTTTTATTTAAATATTATTTTGCAAATAATATTTAAATTGATTACTTAAATAATAGACCTTTTAGTAATAGACCTGGAACTTTTACTGTTTTTGTTTATTTTTCTTTATTCCCTTAAATCCCTTAAAATCTTTTAACTTTTAATTCCTTTTAATAAAAAATAACATAATAATGTTATTAATAAATAATAACATAATTATACTACTATTGAAATTAATGAAATAAATACATAAAAATGAATTTAATAAAAAAAAAAATAATAATAATAAATCACTATTATCAAATATCAAATAGTCTTATGGTCTTTTCACATTTGCTTGTAAGTAACAACAGAGCGAAGCCTGACTTAAAACCCAACATAAAGATATTTATGGATGTCTGCATTTCTAAGTCTAAACTGCTGGTGTTATTGCAGCTCAAACCTTATTTCAGGCAGATATTCATTGTAAAATATCTGAATGGGTAACATGCTGTGAGGTTGAGCAGGTACTCAATGAATCCATGCTGAACAAACAAAAGCAGCAGATCAGATGTTACAGGAATATTCAGGATAAACACAATAAGCTCCACATCTGTGACAGCTCATCTACCAAAAAAAGTAGTTCTGCCCCTCAAAAGTAAAATTTAGACAACCTTACAGCTCAAATGACAAATTACTTTTTTACAGATTAAAAATTGTGCTTTACATTTCTACTTTTAAAGGACCCTTATTAAAAAGTCCACTTTAGCATACTCTTAAAAAGCATACTATTAATGGAGATTATATATTTTAAAATAATATAAATGCATGTGAATTGAATGTAATGTCTTCACCTAACTGCATGTCATTAACAACTAAATAAAAGTATTTACTGACTTAATCTTTATAATTACACATTTGTAATGTTGCAGTTGCAGTTTAGAACATTTCAAATATAATAACTTTGAATGTAATATCAAATAAAACACTACAGTTACAATAATAATCAAGTACTTTACATGTTTTATTATGCTAGTCACCACATCAGGATAGTGTAATTCTTTAAAGAATGGCAAAAGACTTTAAAGTAAAACTTTTAATTTGAAATTACAAAGTGCACTTTTTAAAAGTGTACTTAAGTGTGTTAAGAAACAGTCATGAAAGTGGACTCTCTTAAAGTACACAAAAGAAATGTAATCTGTAAGATTGCAAACATTTTTCTTTCAGAATTTAATTTCCTTATTTGACAAAAAAAAAAAAAAAAAAATTGAAGTATACTACAAGTGTTAGTATACTTCACGCTCTATTTCCAGTATTAATGCAGTATCAATAACAAAATACAGTGCACACTGTAAGATCAAACCTTTATACATACAGTATTAATATGAGACTAGTGTGTCCATATTTTGCAGCTCCTGTCATGACGTGCAACAGCACTATTTTCGGGTTGATCTGTACAAGGATATCTACAAAGGAACTATTTTTACAAAAGTACTGTTTACATCAAAAACAGATAACCACAAGCCCATTCATATAGAATAATAGATTTACTGCTAATAAGACAATTTAGAAAACATTACAGCTCAAAATACCCTTTTTGGTACATAGTAAAATAATATAGCAAAAATATAAGCTTTTCTGTTTTAAACTCTCCTTTATGCCCTACAGACTTCAACTGTATGTTGTTTCTATACATTTTTTGCAATCAGAGGGACAAGTTATTTTTCATTTTTTGTAATAAATCATACATTATTTTCGGTGGCGGTAGACACGCAGGCCACAGATGCTGGAATATTCCTTTAACGGAGGCGTGATTCAGCTCAGAGAAGATACAACACAGCCCAGAGAAGCAAAAAGAGGTGTGGAGGAAAAGACTGAGAGAAATGGACAAAAGAAATAAAGAGGAATGAAATGAAGTGAGACGGAGAGAGGAGAAATCAGAGAAAGGGAAAATAGCAGGGAGAGAAAGTGTTCTTTTTTCCTTCTCTCATTCTCTCTCGCTCGCTCCTTAGTTTTCTGTAAAAGAAGCTGTGAGAGATAAGACTAAAAGGACAGTCAGTCTGTTCCGAACAATCCTTTCCCTGTCCCTCTCCCTCTTTCTCTCTCTCCCTCTTTCCCTGTCTCATCCCCCCACTCTGCTACTGTTCCTTCTGCTTAATGGCCCCCACTCAGATTTCCATTGATGCCTGTGCTGATAGACCCTCTCTCCTGATAGACCCTGTTCTCCAGGTCTGCGGTCTCCTTTCAGACCGCGCTACTTTACTTCTGACCATCCATCTACAGAAACACACGTTCCAAAACATGCTCCGAACACAAATCATTCACATCATACAATGTGCTCAAGTTCAGCCAATTCAGTATTCAACTACAGTAGTCCAGTCTTAGCATGCCTCCCTTTACAAAAATGCATGTACATGCAAATACATACATATTTGTCAATTGATTAAAGTGCCCCTATTATGCTTTTTGAATATTACATTTCAAGTAGTGTGTAATATAGTTGTTTGTAAATGTAAAAGGTCTGCAAAGTTTCAAAGATCAACGTGCAGGACAAATAAAGTTATTGTTTCCTAAAAGAAAAAAAAAAAATTGATTATGAACTGCTGAAACGAGTCGTCAGCAATTCTATTCTCACTTCCTGTTACGTACCTACTTAACAAAGCCAGAGTTTTGCATGATGCTAAATTGACTACCCACAAACAACGTCTACTTTGACCCGCCCTCAAACACTGTATTTGTAGCTGAGGCCTGGAAGACTTTGGTTTGTGTTTCGACATGTCGAGAAGACGCAATTCTCAGCACTGCAAATCCACTTCAATTTGAGCTGGAAATGATACAGAAAAAAATGACACCATCATTCATATAATTTGTGCATCAAGTGCTGAGGAAGCCTCTGGATGCTGAAGTTCGTGCTGTAAGCAGCAGACCAATTACAACAGACTGAGTTATCTAACCAATCAAGGCAGAGTAAACTGATCACAACATATTGAGCCATCTGACCAATCAGGGCAGAGTAGACCGATCACAACAGACTAGGCCGTCTGACCAATCAGAGCAAGGAAGAGTAAGGAAGGGTTTAGACAGAATTTTCAAACAAACTGTTTCCAGACTCTTTTGGGAAATAAGGTGATGTGCAATGTATATTGTGAGAAAATTAAAGTGTTTTTTTTTTTTTTTCACCTTGGATGCATGTAAAAAAAACTAATCATAGCAGACTCAAATTTTTAGGAACCTTTAATATGGCATAATAGGGGCACTTTAAACAAAAGCAAATAATAGCACTGTATTTGTGATTAATTGCACCCAACATTAAAATTTAAAATCATAAATATGTTTTTTACATTGAATCTCCAAATGAATGTGGGAACAACCTAAAGACAGATCTTTTTTTAATATTTGTTTAATGATCTAATGAATGAATAAAAATCAATATACAGATGTCTCTAACTCTTTCCCCAACATTGACAGAATTTTCCTTCATTTATGACAACGCTTCCCCAGCTGTTACAGTGTAGGTTGCTATTTACACTGACTTCTACAAAATAGGGTTATTTATTCAACGAAGGTGAGAAACACAACCAAACATATCTAACAATAACAACAGACAAGGAATGAAGGGAGTGAGTCCATTATAAAGGGTGTGCAGATGATGATGATGAGCAGGTGCAGGTAATCCGTGATGATGGGGAGATGACGAGGAAGTGAGTGCAGGTGTGGAAACAAGGAGGATGATGGGAAATGGAGTCCAGGACAGGAGGGAACTGAACATTGACGGAAATTTCCAGCAATCCATGTTTTCACTGTTATACTATAGGGGACGCTACTACACATCTTCTGAAAGAGTACAGAATCTCTGGATCAAAACACAGGTAAAAAAAAAAAAAAAAAAAAAAAAAAAGCAGAAACAAGCGATAGAAGCATTACACATGAACATATAAAATAACGTGATCACCAAACATTAAACAGCATAAAAATCTAAACTGCCTAACATTACTTAATGAAATGTCGACCCAGGAAGAGGTATAAGCTTTGGAGGTGTTGATGAACGTGATCTACTCCATCTATGTTTTGATCACATTCTGAATCCAATCTGGAAGTAGTCTCTGACAAAAATGCAATTTTCACAACTTTTTGTTTAAAATGTGTTGTTTTTATGAAACTTACAGAGGCTCTATTTTGATATATTGCATGTTCAGATATTCATTCAAAATATTCTTGCGGCCATGAAAATTTTGTGAAAATGAACAAAAATGCTCACAGTGCCTGGTAAAAACGCTAATGCTGACAGGGAACAAGTTTTTTTGTTGTTGTTTTTTTCCAAATTTCAGGGGATAAAGTGAGTAATTATAGCCATCCAGGACCTACATGTGGATCTCAAAGGTCACGTCCATAGGCCCCCTAAAAAGGAGATGAGGTGGAGGTGCAGCTGGGTATTATTATTATTATTACTACTACTAAATAATAATAATAATAAAAATAATAAAAAAAAGAAATATTACTATTGTGATATTTTACTGTAAAATATGAAAATAAGTAAATTAATTAAATAAATAAATAAACTTTGGTTGGTTGGTTGGTTGGATGGATGGATGGATGGATGGATGGATGGATGGATGGATGGATGGATGGATGGATGGATGGATGGATGGATGGATGGATGGATGGATGGATGGGTGGGTGTATGGATGGGTGGGTGTATGGGTGTATGGATGGATGGATGGATGGATGATTTGTATGGGTGGGTGGGTGGGTGGTTGGATTGATGGATGGATGGATGGATGGTTGGGTGGGTTGGTGTATGTATGGATGGATGGATGATTTGTATGGATAGATGGGTGGATGGATGGATGGATGGATGGATGGATGGATGGATGGATGGATGGATGGATGGATGGATGGATGGGTGGGTGGGTGGTTGGATGGATGGTTGGGTGGGTGTATGGATCGCACTAAGCCATGTTGCAATTGTAGGTTTACTTTGATTCATTGTGTAGCCCTAATAATTCTTTCGAACAGTGGAAAATTCTTTATTTAATTTGGTTGCAACGGTTTGTATATAGTAATAACTGTAATGATAATGGTATTTTATGGAGAATTTTTTTTTTTTTTTTACTGGTTATGGGAGTTCTTGTTAAACTACGGCTGTCATGATAAACACTTTAGTAAGAGCTTGATCTGGGGGGGTCACATGTTTGGCAAAACATTTGTAAATTTTACTTATTTACTGTGCAACTATTTCTAAGCCTGGTAGATGCAATATGCAAATTGGATAAATTGTGCAGTGATTTACTCTATTTACAACCTGTACCGTGGTAAATCAGTCTGACTTATGAACACGCTAAGGCACAAACAAACCCACACACACACACACTTTCACACATTTAACAGAATCAACCAACCTGGAGGAGGGTAAAATGTTCTCCTTCAGTCGAAATATTACGAATCGCTCAAGGCTCTTCTTAGAGCAAACAGACAGAGGATTTACCAGAACAAAACAGAGCAAAACACACCCCGTGCAGCACACAAAGACTCAAAGGCAACTTTAAATAAGGCCTTCATCTCCACTCTCCTTGTTATGAAGAAGCGCATGTTGAAAGGGTATGAAAACAGTCATTAAAAGCACAAAAAATTGTGCGTCAAAAACTCAGGTCACAATGTTTACAAAGAGAGGAAAATTTAATCCAATCACAGAGTCTTTTCTCCGCTTCCTTCTGCTCTTTTCATGAGCTTAGGACAAATTAAAAACAAAAACAGCAAAACTAATTAATTTACTGATCATGAGAGAAAAAAAAAAGTCTACTTTGTATTTTAAAGAACAGAACTGCATGCACAAAGATATAAGGGGAAAAACGAACAGAGGAAAAGCAATGACAATTATTCGTCTTGTTTAATTAGCATATTTAAAGGAGAAAAATAATCTACACTCAAAACAATTTTAAATGTTTAAAAGGGGCAGAAAATCTCCTGTCAGTGAATAAAGCACAGTTTTGGTTGGCAAAACATAAAATCCAAGTGTCAAGCTAGTGAAACGGCAAAATATACATCCATATATACAACAGAACAGATGTGGTTATGAGCGCACAACGTCACAATGCTGGTTTCCGGGGAAAGTTCTACATTTCCCATGGATTTATGGGAAAAAAACTCACATTCATATGAAATACAGTGTTTCGCATACACAAACCTTAACCTCTTTCTTCCTCTGCATCTCTGTTTCACTCTGACTGTGTGACCTGTAGTTGTTCTGCTGCCCGAGGGCTTGAATAACTGTCTGGTGCCAGGCTTCTGCACCCAGGGGCTTGTGGGAGATGAGGCAGGGGTCGGGAAAAGGCGTGTGTTAAGTGTGTGCGAGTGTGTCCGTTTGTCTTGTCCCCTTTACCTGACCTCGATCATGGGATCTCAAACCAGCCACAGCCAAGGCAAAAATCACTACACAGACAAAGAAGAAAAGGCAGAAAAAGTCAGCACAATCTGACCTACAGTATATGGAGCAGCGTTCCCAGAATTCTCTGTGATTGCATGTCATCCTCTCTGGACCCACAATGCTATTATTGACGACTGCTACTGACAAACAGTGATGCTCTTCAAAACATGTTTTCATAATCATGTAAGTGTCACTTTTCATAGATGTCTCCAGCAATAATCTCCATCCACCATGTGGACACAAGGGCTGCTGCTGAGTTTTTTGCCCCAGGGCAGGGTTCTCTCTCTGGGCATGAGGGGGCCGGCTCCCTGGGTGGTTTGGCCTGGATGAAGGCTCTTGTGCTCAATGACGGGTCTGGTTGTGATTTTGTGTCTGAATGTTCACTTTGGCTGTCTGCTTTTTCCCAAGGATCCCGGGTGAGATGGAGGTCAGGGAGGTTCCAGTCAGTATGTTTTGGGGACTTTGTGTGTGTGTGGCAGGGGAAAGCATTTCTAAAACTGGGAGGGCCACGCTCCCCTACCCTTTGTTAACAAGTAAAAGTAAACAAATAGTATGTTTTCATTTTGGTTTCACAAATGCTGTATTAATTTGATGAAAAAAAAAAAAAATTAAAAACAGTTATTTTGTGACAAATTTTCTATTTTAATAGAACTAATAAATTAGTAAAGTAACGCATTAATCTTTCATTTTACAACAATATATCTAAGTTACTTTTCAAATAATGCTGCGTTCACGTCACCTCGCATTTACCGGAATCTTGAGATAACAACACGTGACGTTATATTCGGAGCTGTTCACATCCTTTTGGTCCTTGGACTGGGAATTATGAGTTTCCATGGCACCACTATCAACGCCTAAATGAATCTACAGCAGTCAGGTGGTACAGCGGCCATGTGGTACATATGGGAGCTTTCAGAAAACTCGCAGCTTACAAGCTGTAACTAAGAGCTCTACGAGGATGTGAACGCTTTTTACAAGTTAGAATCTCGTAACTACAGGAATTACAAGGCCGCGTGAACACACCTTAAGTAATGGAACTTACTTTGTTTTCACATTTGTTTTTACATTCACTGACAGCTCTTCTGTCCCCATGTTGAGAGAAATAAAGTGCAGAGGTGTTGTGTGCGTTACGCAAACCAGTAGTAATCAAATATATTACAAACCCAATTCCAAAAAAGTTGGAACACTGTACAAATTGTGAATAAAAACAGAATGCAATGATGTGGAAGTTTCAAATTTTAAAAAAAAAAACATATATATCAAATGTTTAAACTGAGAAAATGTATCATTTTAAGGGAAAAATAAGTTGATTTTAAATTTCATGGCATCAACACATCTCAAAAAAGTTGGGACAAGGCCATGTTTACCACTGTGTGGCATCCCCTCTTCTTTTTATAACAGTCTGCAAACGTCTGGGGACTGAGGAGACAAGTTGCTCAATATTAGGAATAGGAATGTTGTCCCATTCTTGTTTAATACAGGCTTCTAGTTGCTCAACTATCTTAGGTCTTCTTTGTCGCATCTTCCTCTTTATGATGCGCCAAATGTTTTCTATGGGTGAAAGATCTGGACTGCAGGCTGACCATTTCAGTACCCGGATCCTTCTTCTACGCAGCCATGATGTTGTAATTGATGCAGTATGTGGACTGGCATTGTCATGTTGGAAAATGCAAGGTCTTCCCTGAAAGTGACGTCTGGATGGGAGCATATGTTGTTCTATAGACCTTGGATATACCTTTCAGCATTGATGATGCCTTTCCAGATGTGTAAGCTGCCCATGCCACATGGACTCATGCAACCCCATACCATCAGAGATGCAGGCTTCTGAACTGAGCGCTGATAACAACTTGGGTTGTCCTTGTCCTCTTTAGTCTGGATGACATGGCGTCCCAGTTTTCCAAAAAGAACTTCAAATTTTGATTCGTCTGACCACAGAACAGTTTTCCACTTTGCCACAGTCCATTTTAGATGACCCTTGGCACAGAAAAAAACGCCTGCGCTTCTGGATCATGTTTAGATATGGCTTCTTTTTTGACCTATAGAGTTTTAGCCGGCAACGGCGAATGGCACGGTGGATTGTGTTCACGACAATGTTTTCTGGAAGTATTCCTGAGCCCATGTTGTGATTTCCATTACAGTAGCATTCCTGTATGTGATGCAGTGCCGTCTAACGGCCCGAAGATCACGGGCATCCAGTATGGTTTTCCGGCCTTGACCCTTATGCACAAAGATTGTTCCAGATTCTCTGAATCTTTGGATGATATTATGCACTGTAGATGATGATAACTTCAAACTCTTTGCAATTTTTCTCTGAGAAACTCCTTTCTGATATTGCTCCACTATTTTTCACCGCAGCATTGGGGGAATTGGTGATCGTCTGCCCATCTTGATTTCTGAGAGACACTGCCACTCTGAGAGGCTCTTTTTATACCCAATCATGTTGCCAATTGACCTAATAAGTTGCAAATTGGTTCTCCAGCTGTTCCTTATATGTACATTTAACTTTTCCGGCCTCTTACTGCTACCTGTCCCAACTTTTTTGGAATGTGTAGCTCTCATGAAATCCAAAATGAGCCAATATTTGGCATGACATTTCAAAATGTCTCACTTTCAACATTTGATATGTTATCCATATTCTATTGTGAATAAAATGTAAGTTTTATGAGATTTGTAAATTATTGCATTCCTTTTTTATTCACAATTTGTACAGTGTCCCAACTTTTTTGGAATCAGGTTTGTAAATTACACAAATATACTTTATGTATTAAGTCTAACTTTATTAACCAATGTCTTTGCTGCTGCAATGATCTAACTCAACCATACTGATAAGCAACAATTACTTTAGAAAAATGAGTTTGAACTTCCTCCTCCTATATCCTTCTTCTTTAATCTAGAATAGCAGCACAGCTGAAAGGTTTGTTTGAGCTGCGCCTTCTACTGTACAGGAGTAAATATGCATTTCCTTTAGCCTGAGGCTTATTCATTTCATTTCTGGTGTGAAAGGGCCTTTACATTTGCCAAAAATATAACTTTTTTGTTGTTATTAAAAAACAAACAAGCAAGCCCAGCCTAGGTGAGAAAAAGTAACACAAAAGTAATGTAACACATTTTAGTAACACATTACTTTTCATAAAAAGGTACTAAGTAATGCAATTAGTTACTAATTCAGGGAGTAACGCAATTTTTCAATGCATTACTTTTAAAAATATAATGTTCCCCAACACTGATTATCAATGTTGAAAACAGTTGTGCTGCTTCATATTTTTGTGGAAACCATGATACTTTTCGGAGTGTCTATTTACACTAAGTGTAAATAGTGTCCCTTGTTGGCAAATACTATTTACACTAGCTCCACTTACCAATGTCTGGTTGGGCCACTGAAGTTTTAAAAAAGACGTGCAGAATTTAACATTTTCAGTGGCGCAGCAGTAGCGAGTAAGGCTCGCAAACCTGGCTTTTAATGCAACAGGCAAAGGTTCGAATCCACCTTTTGCCGAGCTCGCCTTTATTTTCAATAAAAATTAAATTATTGTTCTAAAAGAAGAGTTTAATAATATTAAAAGTGTTTATTGGGTAGGGTTCAGGTAAAGGGTATGGAGGGCTTTTGTTCTGCCAGTAAGGCAGCATCCATTTAATAATTTTAATAAATATAATCATTTATACTCTATGATAATATTGCATCCTGTTAATGTACAAAAAAACCAAGGTGCAAATAGTATCTGCCAATATAAAGTATAGATAGCATCTGATTACTATATACTCTCATTGCAAAGAGCTGATTTACACCATTTACATGGTGTAAATAGAATCTACACCTAGTGTAAATAGCATATCACTAAGAAAATGCTGCTATTGTCACTTAGTGTAAGTACAATATATTGCTATTTTCGCTTAGTGTAAATAGCATCTATGCCAATACTTTTTTACAGGATTTATTGATGAATAGAGAGTTCAAAAGAATAAATATATTTTTTTTGTAAAAGTTTTTATTGTCTTTTTTTAATTTAAGATGCTTTGGGGACGTGTGTGTGTGTGGCAGTGGGAAGCATTTCTAAAACAGTGAGGGCTGTGCTCCCCTACCCTTTCTTAACAAGTGAAAGCAAACAAACATTCTCTGATCCTGTTAGCCAGACATGCATTTTCAAATCTGACCAGCCTCTCTTCCCTACACGCCACAACAGGAAGTGACACTTAAAACAGTACTATTGGACCAGGATTGATATGACCCGGGAACATACAGGTCAGTGAAAAATGGCTCTCAAGGCCATTTGGCATAACAATTACACTTTTTAGCATTGCTTGCTTCCACACATTCAGCTAATCTCTGACAGGAAAAGGTTGGGGGGCATTTCTAACAAGTTCAGGGAACACCGGGGTATTGGGTCAGTGTTGATTTTGGATCCTCAAGGATTTGCCCCCACCATAAACGTCTTCCATAATCTAAATTTGCCAAAGGCCCGGCAAATTCATCAAGCACAAATAATTAGTTCTTGTATTCATTTTGTTTCATGCAATCACCCCATGTGGTCAGGTGACCGGTGAGAGGGAGGGACACGGAGGGTGAACAGAAAGGTCATTGCCAGGTCATCATAACCCATCAAAAAGCGAAACAGATGGGAGAGTAGTGCGTCTTTCAAAATCTTTACCTCATTTTCTCTCCTTCAGAGTCGGGATTATGCTGGTTTTAGCTCAAGTGTATGTCCTGTTTTCTTTGTGGAAGCAAGCTCATCGTACTACCACAGCATGAGACGGGGCTATTTAGTGGACGCCACCCCTGTGGAAACAGCCTAACCTTTAAATACTGAGGCAAATCCCACTTCAGACCTCTGCAAAATCGATAGCTTACGGGTCAATGACATTGTATAAGATTTTATAAAAAAAATAAATAAAAATCTAGTGAAGAATGCATGTGCCAGAAATGTACTCTTTGTATTGATGTTGGTTTCATATATTTTTGAAATAACTTTATATATTTTGTACTATAAAATATAATTTTCCATAAAACCCTTAATATATGCAAATGTAAAAATTTTAATTTATTCTTTAAGTTTTCTATCTTATGTCATTTTATTTATGAATACATGCACTTTTAAATAATCTATTTCATGCATTTTTCTTTGGGTAATGATAATTGACCTAACTAATGTTGATATACTGTATGTGATATCATTTCTTGTTTTATGTCATTTCCTGTATATTGGTTACACCACACTGACTTGGATTTGGCAGGAAAACGTTTCTCATATATGAATATTTTAAAAAATAAAACTACTCCACTACTTACAATAAAATCAAGCAGTCTGTCTTTTTTGTTAATTTCAGACTCTTGATGAATTTTTTATTGAATTTAGAATTAATTGAAAGAAGTATCTTATTCTCACAAAGGCTGCATTTCAAAGATACATTAAAATATTTTAAAATGTCATTTATTCCTGGAATGGCAAAGCTAAATTACTCGTCTACAGTGTCACATGATCCTTCAGAAATCATTCTGAGATGCTGATTTGCTGCTCAAGAAATTTTTCCAATTTATCATCAATTTTGAAAACATATTTTTGTGGAAACTGTGATATATTTTTCAGTATTCTTTGATGAACAAAAAGTTTAAAAAACAGATTTTATTTAAAAAAAATTTTTTTTGTAAAAGCCTTTACAGTCACTTTTGATCAATTTAATGCATCCTTGTGTATGTGTGTGTGTGTGTGTGTGTGTGTGTGTGTGTGTGTGTGTGTGTGTGTGTGTGTGTGTGTGTGTGTGTGTGTGTGTGTGTGTGTGTGTGTGTGTGTGTGTGCGTGTAGATCTATTACAGAAGAAGTGTGTGTTTAAAACACTTTTTTTTTTTTCCCCCCAATAACTTAATAGGTCTGGGATGGACAAATAAAATGTGTCATGTCATTGACTCTCACATGTACACAGTCCCAGAGAATGAAAGCAGAGACTACATTAAAGAAGGCACACATGCCTCCTGACTTAATTGCCATAAATTGCTAAAATCATCTTGTTGATTCAGTTTGTGTCTCTGGATGAATTTGAAATGACAAACTTTAATCCGCTCCGTCTGAGCAAATCAAAGGAGCGGCAACCCGAACACTCCCGAACAATTTTCCCAGAGTGCACCGGGGCTCCCGTCGTCAGCCTGTCTGCCCTCTCTTTTACTTTCATACTTTCTATTTTTGAGTTTTTGTTTGCTTGTTTCTCTCCTTATCATGCCATCTGGAATTCAACTCCATGGTTCTGATAAACATGGGGCACCACTTTGTCTCTCTTTCTCTCTTTCCTTCTCTCTCACTTTCTCAGATGGAATTGTGATTTGACAGGCATGACAGTACGAGGACGAAGACTCCCAGCATGTGAAAACAAACAAACAAATCAATAAGATAAGTCTGAAATATGTACAGAATCTTATCATTATAGGAAACTAAAAAATGTGCAAAACTGGCAGAGCTGCCCTGGTGTAGTGAGGTGTGAGCGGAGAGAGACATATCAAGGAACAATGAACAGATTGTGACTTTACACTCTAACCTCTCTCGCCAGGGTCATCTGAGAGGTACAACATGTCATTCAACATCATGGATGTCAAGTATTGCTCTTATTTATGTTTTATTACGAAGAAAGAAGAAAATGGCATGAGATCACCAAAACAACATTTACTGACTGTACGACTTTCAGACTAAATGCAATTCAAGTAAATGGAGACCTGAGGCTGTCAAGCTCAAAAATGAAAAAAATATTTAAAAAAAGTATACAAAGTACACTTGGTCACATCATGCATTTTTACTGATCGGATAGCAATCTGATCATGAATAGACTATGTAAATACCCTCTAAGACCTATCCGAGTAGTTTGAGATTCAATCACGCATACAAAATCCGAATGTGTCTTGTTTTTCAGACCACATAACTAAACTTTAGTTCTTCAAAATTGAACTATATCAGTATATGGAAGTTTGAAACCCCCATAACCCCCAATCATGGATGAAACACTAATTTCCATATTGGGTAAGAGAATTCATATTCAAATACTCCTCTAGGGTGACAAATGTAAATCAAGATAATAAAAACCTGGACAAATCGGAACCTAAAGCTCTAAAATGCTCAAGTTTTAAGATTTTCCATGGGCATGTTTGAAAATAAACTTGAAGTAAGGTACTAGCATAAGCAATTCAAGCAAATCTGATTGAATGAAGCCCAAAATCACATGATACGATTCACAAGGCTCAGAAAGAGACGCGAGAAATAAATGAACTCTTTCTTTACCACTCCAGACATGAAAGAAAAAATGAGTGAAAGAGGGAGACAGTAAAATACAAAGAGCACACTAAGGAGCAGGGGGAGAAACAAGGACAGAGATCGAAAGAGTCAATGTACGAGCGGAGAACGAAGGAGACGAGGAAGAGATAAAACCCGAGCGGCCATGTGGGTGATTCCAGCCTCGGTCAGGTGTGTCCAAACAGCGGCGGGCTGAGACAGACAGGCGGGTACAGGCGGGCAGACTGGCGTCAGCGGCCACACGCATGCCCTGTCGCACCACACGCCAAGGGCCCGCATACCGGCGCTCCCACACGCATGTACACAATGAGAGCTCAGTCCTGCATCACGCACCAGCGGCAACAGCAATGTGAAATATTCAAACAGGGACAAAGGTACAGCACAGGAGGGGTGTGAGGGGATCGTGGCGGCCCGCCGAGGGGTGAGGAAGGGGTGACGGTTGGAGAACGAGACCTGGACACGGAGATCAGAGTGGAGCAACTTTACAGAACTTTGATGGAGTTGGGACTGTTAAGGGTTAGGGTCAAGACCATTAGATACAGTTCAAGAGAAATTAGGTCAGAGGTCATGTTCAGTGACACGCCATGTTTAGATTTTTCATTACATTCACTACTTCAGCCGGGTGAATGATAATGAAACAGATCCTGTTACATATGACGTGTGCAGACAAGCATGACACAAAGTACTGACAGACTAGAGCAACGTTTGGGTAGAGCAACATTAATATACTCAGACTACATTGAGACAAAGCACCGTCAGACTAGACCGACATTAAAATATTAACAAGAGCAAAATTCTGTAAGTGCGGTATTAATATAATGTCAGACTAGAGTGATATTAAGATATTAACAGACTAGAGCAACATTAAGATGTTGACAGACTAGACCGACATCAAGTTACTAACAAGGACAAAATGCTACAAGAGCAATATTAACTCTTTCCCAATCAGCGTTTTTAAGAAAAGTTTTTGATCATTTTCAGGACACTTTCATGGTCCTCAGAATATTTTGTTGTTTGAATATCTGAACATGCAATATATCAAAAGAAAGAACAACAACAGCAAAAAACATTTTTTAATAAACACTTGAATGTGAGTACGCTTCATAAAAAAAGCAACATTTTGAACAAAGAGCTGAGGACAATCACATTTTTTAATTATACACTACGTCCAGATCAGATTCAGAACAATAATCAAAACACAGATGGAGTAGATCGAATCCATCAACAGTCCCAAAGCTTCACAGTCATAAACCTCTTCCTGGGTCCACATTTCATTAAAGGGTTAGTTCAACCAAAAATGAAAATAATGTCATTTATTACTCACCCTCATGTCGTTCCACACCCGTTAGACCTTCGTTCATCTTCAGAACACAAATTAAGATATTTTTGATTAAATCTGATGGCTCAGTGAGGCCTGTATTCAAAGCAATGACATTTCCTCTCTCAAGAATCATAAAGGTACTAAAAACATATTTAAAACAGTTCATGTGAGTACAGTGGTTCTACATTAATATTATAAAGCGACGAGAATACTTTTGTGCGCCAAAAAAACTAAATAACGACTTTTCAACAATATAATGATGGGCCGATTTCAAAACACGACTTTACGAATCGAATCAGTGTCTCGTGTGAATCAAATAAACTTAATTTGTGTTCTGAAGATGAACAAAGGTCTTACGGGTGTAGAACGACATGAGGGTGAGTAATTAATGACATTTTCATTTTTGAGTGAACTAACCCTTTAAGTAACATTAGGCAGTTTTGATTTATATGCTGTTTAATGTTTGATGATCGTGTTACTTTACTGTATAAACAAAAAAAATTGACAGACTAGAGCAACATTAAAAAACTAACAATGACAATATTAATATACTGACAGACTAGAGTGGCATTAAAACATTATTATAAAACAGATAGTTCCGGCCCTTGATTCTGATTAGTTGAGCCGCTTTCGAAGCCGCTGTAAACTCTACAACCATACACCTAAGACCTCATTACATCAGTATTACTGCACCACTGTGTCTTTGTTTATACTGTGTATCACTGTACAACACCCTTAGCAACCACTCTTAGCAACGTAAACATATGTTTGTTCTCATTTGATATTGTTCACTGAAGCTTACTGCATTATGTTGAAGAGTATTGCAAGAGAGATATCGAGTAACTCAGTGTATTACCTGCATTCAGATTTAGCATTTTCCTTCAGGTCAGTCCTATGTTCATAATAAAAAATCTGTTTGAATTTACACTGCGATCTTGTCCTTTTAACAGTTAATGGGTTTTCCTGTGCCCTGGTGACAGCGCTATTCAAAGCATTTGTCATTTGCGTCTTGCTACGTGTTCACAACCAGTTTCAATATAAAATTGCTCATAAAGAGAATCTTTGCCGCCATCTAGAGACGTAATAAAGCAACTTCTGTTGCTGTTCAGTCAGGGACTATTTTTTCCAGTGGAAGGAAGGCTTTTAACGATTTTACTTCAAGAAAGTTGCACTGATACATATTTTTTTGGCTTTAATATTTGTATTGTGTGGTAACTGTTTTATAAAAGCAATAAGCCCCAAGAAGCCATGGTTTACAGTGAATTTATAATGACACTCCACGTCGTGCCTAACAACACCCCTTAGCTATTATAAATTCACTGTTAACCACGGCTTATTGGGGCTTATTGCTTTAACAGACTAGAGCGACACTGAAATACTGACAGACTAGACTGACATTAAAGGATTAGTTCACTTCAGAATTCAAATTTCCTGATAATTTACTCACCCCCATGTCATCTAATATGTTTATGTCTTTCTTTCTTCAGTCGAAAAGAAATTATGGCTTTTGAGGAAAACATTCCAGGATTTTTCTCAATATAGTGGACTTCACTGGGGTTCAACAGGTTGAAGGTCCAAACTGCAGTTTCAGTGCAGCTTCAAAGGACTCTACACGATCCCAGACGAGGAAAAAGGGTCTTCAGTCATTCAATCAGTCATTTTCTAAAAAAAAAAATAAAAAATAATATACTTTTTAACCACAAGTGCTCATCTAGCTTTGCGATGTGCCACGCATTACATAATTACGTTGGAAAGGTTTTACAAAAAAAACATAAAACAATGATATCGGACGATTTTGAAGTTGGAGGAGAAACATTTCCAACATGATTGCGTAATGTGTGGCATATCGCATAGCAGTCCAAGATGAGCATTTGTGGTTAAAAAAGTATATAATTTTTAAATCTTTTAGAAAATGACCAGTACCCTTATTCCTCATCTGGGATCGTGTAGAGCCCTTTGAAGCTGCACTGAAACTGCAGTTTGAACTTTCAACCCATTGGTAACTATTGAAGTCCACTACCTGGAGAAAAATCCTGGAATGTTTTCTTCAAAAACCTTGATTTCTTTTCAACTGAAGAAAGAAAGACATGAACATGTGACATGTGGGTGAGTAAATTATCAGGAAATTTGAATTCTGAAGTGAACATCCTTACTACTAGAAGATACTGAAAGACAAGCGCAACATCTAAATACTAAGACTATAGCAACATTAAATACCTACTGGTGAGAACAACACTAAAATACAGACACTAGAGCATAATTAAATACTGATACATGAGAGCAACATTAAATACTGAAGTTCAAGATCAAGCGCATCATTTACAGTACTGACAGACTAGAAAAACATTTTTAAAAAGATGAAAAACTAGTTGTCACACAAAGTTGTTACATGGGCTACAGTATATCCAAGTAAAGTTTTGCACCAAAACATTGCTTGGATACACAAATGCTTGTTCTCTCTAGTCCTGTTTTGTGTTGGTTTCATTATTTGGACATCTGAGCATTTAACCATTTTTGCTCATTCTGTTCTTCAAATTAAAATTATAATATCATATTGTTGTAATAGCTTTTGGATAAACATGTGAACACAATAATACCACACATGCATTCAGAAAATGGTCAGCTATATAAGGCTAATTTCCAAGTTTTTTTCATAAAATTGTTTTGTGTTGAATTTTTTTAGAATTTACTGAATTACAATATTTCTTGGCTAGAATAATGGTTTGATTTTTTTGACCATTTTTTTCTGTTAAGTAATTTATTTATTTATTTTTTTTTTTACACTTTTATTTTACAGCTTAGAAGATGCTGCAAAGCATGTCAAAGGTCATTTAATGGCAGACCCACTGTGACAACTTACCCAATATAGTGTGGTATAAATCCAACATAAACTGTACAGAACAATGAAAATGCTGAGAAATATTCAGTAGAATAAATCATCCGATAACTAGCCAATTTCTCCCATAATTAACATGAAACGTTTTTTGACATCTAGTTTATAAGTGCTGCTGCACTATGACTTTAGGTGTGTAAGTAAAAAGATCAATCACTGTTAGTATATCCTGATGATGATTACATATAATTGTTAAATAGTTTGACATCAGGACAATATTTAAGATTATATATTGCAAAATGGGATTATAAGAAATAAGACAAATCTGCCATATAGCCTATATGAGACCTCCTTTGCCAAAGAAAAACATCTTAGATTGTGCTTATATTGTGATGTACACATGGTTATGGTAATTCAAAACTTTAACATTCAGACATGTAACAACGTTTTTTTTTTTTTGTTTTTTTTTTAATGTACATATTACTTCAAACCACACAATTAAATACTATGGGATAAAAATGAAAGTCACTTAAGGTCGAGGTTTAGAGAAAATAATCTGAACACTAAAGGGTTTTTACTAATACCATGATTATAACTGACACAGAATTTAGAGATTGTTTTTATTATTATTATTTTACATTAAAATTAGAATATAAAATATGATAACAGAGATTGGCAATATCTGCTACAACTTGTGGTTAATGACCCTGATTTATGTTTTTGTAAGCAAGACTAATCTACATAATTACACAGCCCACGTATTCATCTGAGCTGGACATGTCGTATTTTCGAGCCAATACAATTATAAAGTATTGCCTGTCAGACAATATAAAACACTGTGAAGAAGGTTTAACAAGATTATATATATATATATATATATATATATATCCTGCCAATGTCCAATGAAATATTATACTAAAAAGCATAATTTTACTAATACTTAATATTGTCTGTACAATGGTTTTATTTCCTGAAACAGATGTTCCATACATATTGTTTATAATTATGATTAAATAAATATTAAAAATAAAATGAAGATATATTTATTTAAACTTTATATAGTTATATTTATCGATTACATTTTGTTAATTATATAATTGCAATTAATGATATAAGGAAGACAGATTAAGAAATAAAAATAATTAAATAAATAATTGTTGTCATATCAGAAGTAAATCCATCAAAATAATATGAAATGTCACAAAATTAAATAAAACCAAGTTAAATCTTTACGAATGTCAACAACCTAACTATCAGCTTGTGCTGCCATCTAGTGGATAACACATCTACATCAATATTGTGGCTCTACTGCCATCCTGTGTTTAATGCCGGAACCTTCACTGGACAGTCATGATGTGCTCATGACATGAAGGAAATCTTTACTGTGGGGTTTATCTAAATGACACTTGATACTGGTTTCATATCACTTTACACAATGTAAAACAGCTCTGCAAAACAGGTAAAATTGACTACATTGAGTATACCTCTATTGACGCCATCTATATCTATCCCTCTCCTTCACTACTTTGAAAAGCACATCTGTTCTGAGTTAACAGGCCTCAGCCGCCCCAATCTCCCTCTGGCCTCTCAGACTCCTTCAAATACAGCTCAACTCCTGAACTTCCGACATGATCTGGGTCAATTCTTCTGCCCTCGCCCTCAAGGAAATATACTTCAGCCATCTAATCAAGGCTAAAGCAGCAAAACACAATTTAGAGAGTTCAGCACACAAACTAATATCCAATGGAGAGCACTGACAATCAAACTGAAATGACTCATTAATATTCATGCTCAGGGAAGAGTAAAGACAAGCGGGCCCTTCACACAGGACACATTCTGTTTGTTGTTTGCAGAAACATTCAGCAGTCTAGGGCTGCCCCCGACTAAAGATTTTTCTAGTCAACTAGTAGTCAATCATTTAAGCCATTAGTCAACTAAACGCAAGTTTATATTAATTTAATTACTCAAATATATACTGGTGGTGGGGGGCAGAATATATAGCCTAAAAAATAGAGAGAGATTTTAATTATTTATTAATAAACAAAGTTTTCTGAGTCAGTGTCAGCTGCAAAGATTAAGAGAGAAATGCACCTTTCATACAGATTACATAATCAGAGAGTATTTGTTTTTTATTTGATTTGGTTCATTTTAAGTAGACATTTCAGGCTTTCTATAGATATATTTTTCATGTCTGTGAGGCAAGTAGCCTATATGCAGAGTTTCATTTTTGTGACATGCTCCAGTTCACAGAGACCGAGACGGCAGAACGTGCATGTCTGTTTTCTTTATTTTACAAAAGTGTTATTGTGAGTGTACACAAATAAAAGAGGAAACAGTTTCAAATGATGTTTTATCGTTATGACTAAAAATGACAGAGTATTTTAAAGTTGTTTCCGCTGGAAAAAATGCAAGTGATCGCGCCGGCACCTCTATGTCATGTCATACAGTAATTATTTTGCTCCTACACTCCACACAAACATTTGGATATGAGCCTAATAATAGTGCGCATTTATAGCGAGCAGCCATGTAAAGCTACTTACATGTTTTAAATAATAGGCCATATTTGATGTTGATGGATGATAGGCGAAAGTTTGGATTTCCTACCTGACATTCTGTAATTACCACAAGGACCCACCGTTAACGATCTGTCCCTCACGGACTGCGTG
Organism: Chanodichthys erythropterus; assembly: GCF_024489055.1. Taxonomy (NCBI): domain Eukaryota; kingdom Metazoa; phylum Chordata; class Actinopteri; order Cypriniformes; family Xenocyprididae; genus Chanodichthys; species Chanodichthys erythropterus. The sequence continues at coordinate 31,188,196 of NC_090226.1, forward strand.
ACTTTACCACTTCGCCACTCCTGTGGAGTTTTTTTTCTGCGACTAACCGACTAATAAAATTTTGGTCCACCAAGCCTCTTCTAGTCGACTAACGTCTTGTTGACTACTGGGGGCAGCACAGCAGTCACTGTTTTTTGAGCATCTTGTGCCATGAGTGCCACATTTTTGAAAAACTTTTTAAAAAATCTGTTTAGTCTATCTTTATTTTATTTTTTTTTCTCAAAACATAAAATCTTGAACTCATAATGTAATAAAAAAAATTTAAATTATGAGAAACTTATTACATTCTGAACTAACCAAAAACATGTCATATTTTCATAATTGTGATAGCTTTTAAAACATAAAAAATAGTATTCTCTTACAGTAAATTTTTAAAAGTCTAAATCCAGTCTTAAACTACATGTGAAACTCAACATTTAAATATTCATGCAATTATTATTATCATATTTTTATTAAACTTAAAGCATTGGTGTTCCTTTACAGTAAATTTTGAAAATCTAAATCCAGTCTTAACCTGCCTACAAAATCCACCAGATTACTGATACTACTATTATTATTATTATTATTATTAATATTATTATTATTATTATAACTACTACTACTACCACTACTGGCACTTATACTTCTACTTTTACTTCTACTTCTTGTATAAATACAGTATACATACTGTTAAATGACAACGTTAAATACCAACACTGTAAAAATGTTGTAAAAAAAACAAAAACAAAGTATCAATATAGCAACGAGTGTGTGTGTGTGTGTGTGTGTGTGTGTGTGTGTGTGTGTGTGTGTGTGTGTGTGTGTGTGTGTGTGTGTGTGTGTGTGAGAGAGAGAGAGAGAGAGAGAGAGAGAGAGTTATACCCATAACAAGAGATATGCTTAATATTGTGAAGATCTGCTTTATGCCACTGGTCCATGATTTTGTACAAGTATTTGACTGCATCTATAATATTTATGTTCCTGTAAATCATTTCTTTTAAGTGGACTTAAATAAATTGTTAAAATGTGTATGTGAGTGTTGCATTTTGCAGGTAGTTTAAGATGGGATTTAGATTTTTAAAAATGTACTGCAAGGGAATACAAATTTTTTATGTTTTAAAAGCTATTACAATTATGAAAATATGACATGTTTTTGGTGAGTCTACAATGTAATAAATTTCTCATAATATAAAAATTATTACATCATGAGCTCAAGATTTTATTACATTTTGAAAAAAAATATTACATTCTGAACATTTTATTACAATAATAATGTAATACTTTTTGCATTATATGCAGTCAGGGGCGGAGCCAGACATTGTAAACATTCGGGGCTTAGCCCAAATCTATGTTTGTCCAAAGACATTTTAATTTTCTATTAACAGCTTTACTGACATGAAAGGAGCTTTTGTTGTCGTATTGTTCTTCAGAAAATGTACATTATTTGACACTGTAATTTGTAAAACTTTATCATCTCTAGGGGGGTCCGGGGGCATGTTCCCCCGGGAGAAAATTTTGTACATTTTAAGGTTAAATGCATCAATCTGGTGCACTCTGGAAACTCAAAATTAAGAGCTTCAACACATGTGTGTGCAAATTGAACAAAGAAACAGCATTGACTTGTACCTGGACATTAAAAAGGGTTCAAACATCTTTTTTTACAATACTTTTGTACTCATTTCTTTTTAAAAGATAAATCCTTGAGCTTTTATTTTGATCATCACCAGCTGATCGTGTGCGCAAATGTGCGAGAGAGAGAAAGCGTGACCGGTGTATGGTCGGATACTGTAGAAAAGCGGTATTGAACTGCTTAACGTATTTTAATAGAGAGATGTGTTAAGAAAAATTATATTTTGAGAGCACCTGAAATTCCTGCTTGCTGACTGTCTCGCACTCTTGCGGTTGACTGTGCTAGCTCCTCCCTTACCTGCTGCATATTCAACAGAGAGGAAGAAACGCAGTAGCCCATAGGCTACCGACAGCAAAGAAATGTATTCTATAGGCTAGATTATTTTTAAGGTCTATTTTTACAGGCTGTATGCAGTATATGCAAAGCCAAAGCGCAATGAAATAAAAGCAACTTATGATTTCGGGGGTTTACATAGGCTATTGTCCAGTTTCATATTTTCTCAGTGACAGTCATTACATTCGGGGCTTGACTCAAAACATTCGGGGCTGAAGCCCCGGCAAAATCGGCTGGCGCCGCCCCTGTATGCAGTTATTACATTATGAGTGGTTACAGACCTAACATGTTTTAAATCCTACGATCATTAGTATCAAACTCCTCCTTGCCTACATTGTTTCTATGGCAATGATGTTACTGTGATGATGTCACCTCCTAAATGGAGATTCTGCCAGCACACCCTCGCCCCTCCCCAGTATGTGCCAGCATGAGACTACAGGAACAACAGGACAGAACTAAAATCTTCATAACAGCCCATATATAGACTTAACAAGCATTACTGATTAAACAATGTATCAAAATGCTCTTATTGGGGTTAAAAATGTCAACATTCATGAAGACAAAAAGAACGTCCAAAATAAAGTTTAGAGATAAGGAGATTTAAAGCATATACCTTAAAAAAAAAAAAAAAAAAAAAAAGTACAGTGGGATCCGTTCTCTGATTTAATACAGATTGTTTCATTATATTATCAGCTTAACAATTTGATTGTGAAGTTGAATTGAATTTTTTTTACATTAATTCAAAAGGTCTTAGATCTTATCCAAATACCAATGATTATCCAGCATATTTTTAAATCCCATATTTTAAATTTCCATATATATTTTTTCAAAAAAAAAAAAAAAAAAAAAAAAAAAATATATATATATATATATATATATATATATATATATATATATATATATATATATATATATATATAATATTTTTTTTTATTATTATTACAATTTCAGTAATAAATATTATAACAGTATTATATTTTTAAGGGAAGAAAGAGCACTAGAGGTAGATCCTATGCAAATATTTTTGATGCACAGTGAGGGCACATTTGCAGCCACCCTTGAGTTGTGTTGCATAAGGTCTGACTGAATGTTTACCTTTTGAAGAATGACATCATATCTGACTTCAGCCTTGTTAAAAAGGGAGTGGTGAGAAAAGCAAAACACGCACAAACACTCGCACCCTAGCAATACTGACCAGACATGACACACCAAATCCCGAAAACCATGAACAGACTCATTGACACATTTTATCAATCTCTCTATTTTTTCACAGCAGTTTGATTACTTGTCATTTGGCTGCTGTTCGACACAACTTACGGCACATTAACTCTCTTTCTGAGAACATACTGTATAGAGGCAGTTTGTAAGAGGCACATCTGATAAATGAGAGGTTCTGTGTGAGTTATTCAAGCAAACTGAGGATCTGAAGAGTTTCTCATCACACCACAAAAAGCTTCTGTACTGCGTGTGCTCAAAAGATTCTGTGTTTCAAAAGGTTATATATATATAGCAGCATTTTATTTCACATTTTCATTTTACATCCAAATGCTTGGAAAACTAAAACCGCCAAAGTTAGGATATATCAGACAGACGATCGATCAATCGATAGATAGATAGGCAAATTCAATTTTGAGAAAAATCGAGTTAAAGTTTTCTGATGGTTCCAAAACAAAATCACGTAGCAATCATACCTTAAAATCCCTGGTAATACTACAAAATTGGGCACAAACCAAGTCAAAAACCAAATATATGTATGAATATTTTTTCTTTCCATGATACCACAATTGTTTGATTAACATTAATGAAACAGCCTATTTATTAAGACCAACTGTACCACACAGATCTAATATAATGTTACACATCAGATGTTTTTCCCAACAGTTAACCAAATGTTCACTTAAGACATAACAGATAATGTTTGCATGAATACTCGGCAAGACAAATATTTTGAAATATGGAATAATGTAAATGTGTATGGGATCTTGTGCTGTCTGGGGCGTCTTTGTGTCAGTATGAGTTTGAAAATCACATTTCATTGGTTCATATTCACAAAGCTAGAATGCTACGCTTTACAACGATACCAAACATCAAGAAGCGAGCAGAGAAAAAAAAGCACTTCTCATGGACAATGGAAAGGTACAGAAAACTTACAAATAAAGATACTTTTACTTTTTGTTTAATCACTATTTGGAGCATTGGGATCACTAGATGAGGGCTTAATGAAATCATTTTTGTTAAAACCTCAAATTCGAACTCAAATTTTTCACTTGTTTTACCTGTTGCTTGTAATTAGCCCATGTGCATTCACAACTGGTGAACCAGGGTCAGGGTCAAGGGTGCCCAAGGCTCACTGATACATGTGGGGAGTGAAGGCTAGCCCATCTGTTTCCATCACAAAGAAGAGCTACTGTTGCTCAAATTGCTGGAAAACTTAAAGATGCAGTAGGGTAGTATTTGAACTACGCTGTTGGACATTGTTGATATTTGAAATCAACCCAAACAAACCTCTCTTCTTTGCTCCACCTCCAAAACTCACATTCCAATTTTAACCACCCTGCTATGAGTCGGTCTCGAACCCCAGCCCATCTGCTGCTGGCATGTGAGGCGAATGCACTACCAATGACGCTAAACTTGAGAGCGTCAGTGTGCACAACTATCTGGCCACTGTTACACATGCAATGCTGACGTGCAACAAAATGCTTCATGAAAAATAAAGCACAGTTGATGAACGAACAACAAGGAAGCACAAAAATTAACGTACAGTACACAAGACTAATACAAAGTGTTCGTTGTTAGTCACAAAAAGAACAGCAGCTCCAGACAATCAAAACCCAGTGTTACTCACATGTGAAGCGGGATCAAAGCAGTTTTCAGGCCTTACCGCTTAGCTCTCTCCGGCGCTGGAAAGCTTTTCTAATATAAACGCGGGTCCTAAAGCGCTTGCCCTGGGCATAAACCTTCATTCCAGTGATATTCTTTTGAGCTTTTGTATTGTGTCCCATTTCTCGTTCTGCAGTTTGTCTGTTTTTTTTTTTTTTTGTTTTGTTTTTTCAAATCTCCCTCTTGCTCGTTCTCTCTCCTCGACCGTCATACGCCCCCTAATGCTGATTGGTTAGATGTTTGTTGATGGTATCGGCCCGACTAACTTCCAAACAGTGGATTTGAAATAATACTGAGTCCACCTTTAACGTTTCCCATATTAGAAAGGTGTCAGAACACACAGTGCATCGCAGTTTGCTGCGTAGCCGCAGAAAAGTAAGAGTGCCTATGATGACCCCTGTCCACTACAGAAAGCACCAAAATGGGCACATGAACATCAGAACTGGACCAGGGAGCTTTTGGTGGATGTCCAGCGCATGTGTGTTGTTTACCTGGGGAAGAGATGGCAGCAGGATTCACTATGGGAGGCAGGCAGGCCGATGGAGGCAATGTTATGCTCTGGGCAATCTGTTTTGGCAGCACGAGGGGGCCAATCTACAAATCCGATTCCAAAAAAGTTGGAACACTGTACAAAATGTGAATAAAAACAGAATGCAATGATGTGGAAGTTTCAAATATTTTATTCAGAATACAACATAGATGACATATCAAATGTTTAAACTGAGAAAATGTATCATTTTAAGGGAAAAATAAGTTGATTTTAAATTTCATTGCATCACACATGGCCATGTTTACCACTGTGTGACATCCCCTCTTCTGCAAACGTCTGAGGACTGAGGAGACAAGTTGCTCAAGTTTAGGAATAGAAATGTTGTCCCATTCTTGTTTAAAACAGGCTTCTAGTTGCTCAACTGTCTTAGGTCTTCTTTGTCGCATCTTCCTCTTTATGACGTGCCAAATGTTTTGTATGAGTGAAAGATCTGGACTGCAGGCTGACCATTTTAGTACCCGGATCCTTTTTCTACGCAGCCATGATGTTGTAATTGATGCAGTATGTGGTCTGGAAGAGACGGCGTCTGGATGGGAGCATATGTTGTTCTAGAACTTGGATATACCTTTCAGCATTGATGGTGCCTTTCCAGATGTGTAAGCTGCCCATGCCACACGCACTCATGCAACCCCATACCATCAGAGATGCAGGCTTCTGAACTGAGTGCTGATAACAACTTGGGTTGTCCTTGTCCTCTTAAGTCCGGATGACATGGCATCCCAGTTTTCCAAAAAGAACTACAAATTTTGATTTGTCTGACCACAGAACAGTTTTCCACTTTGTCACAGTCCATTTTAAATGAGCCTTGGCCCAGAGAAAACGCCTGCGCTTCTGGATCATGTTTAGATATGGCTTCTTTTTTGACCTATAGAGTTTTAGCCGGCAACGGCAAATGGCACGGTGGATTGTGTTCACGACAATGTTTTCTGGAAGTATTCCTGAGCCCATGTTGTGATTTCCATTACAGTAGCATTCCTGTATGTGATGCAGTGCCGTCTAAGGGCCCGAAGATCACGGGCATCCAGTATGGTTTTCCAGCCTTGACCCTTACGCACAGAGATTGTTCCAGATTATCTGAATCTTTGGATGATATTATGCACTGTAGATGATGATAACTTCAAACTCTTTGCAATTTTTCACTGAGAAACTCCTTCCTGATATTGCCCCACTATTTTTCGACACAGCATTGGGGGAATTGGTGATCCTCTGCCCATCTTGACTTCTGAGAGACACTGCCACTCTGAGAGGCTCTTTTTATACCCAATCACGTTGCCAATTGACCTAATAAGTTGCAAATTGGTCCTCCAGCTGTTCCTTATATGTACATTTAACTTTTCCGGCCTCTTATTGCTACCTTTTTTGGAATGTATAGCTCTCATGAAATCCAAAATGAGCCAATATTTGGCATGACATTTCAAAATGTCTCACTTTCAACATTTGATATGTTATCTATATTCTATTGTGAATAAAATATAAGTTTATGAGATTTGTAAATTATGGCATTCTTTTTTATTCACAATTTGTACAGTGTCCCAACTTTTTTGGAATCGGGTTTGTAATATTGGGCAGGGTTTAAAAGGGGTCATAAATATTTTAAACATTTTTTTTTATTTTATATTGTTCTCTAAAATTCACTTATAATGTAAGCTAGATTTTGGTTACAAGGTTACTGTTACGGATGCTGGTAGAGATGAGGCTGATACGGATTTCCACAATACGAATGATACGTTTATTCAACAGAAAGCAGGGAACACCAAACATACATCTTAACAAAACAGAGAACGGACCAGGAGTGAAGGGAGTGAGTGCAATATATGGGGAGTGCTGACAAAAGAGTCCAGGTGCAGGTGATCTGTGATGATGAGGAGCAGACGAGGGAAGTGTGTGCAGGTGAGGAGAACAGGAGGATTCTGGGAAATGGAGTCCAGGGAAACAAGGGATCTGTAACAGTACCTCCCCCTCCCGGTAGGCGCGTCCTCGCGCCGTAGATGTAACAACCGGGAGGGGGGCGGGCGCCCTGGAGACCTCAAACCGGAGCAGGGGGATGAGTAGACTGGAGTGGAGGTCTCCAGGGCAGGCTCAAAAGCCATGGCGGGTCAGGAGCCGAAGGCAGCCATGGCGGGTCAGGAGCCGAAGGCAGCCATGGCGGGTCAGGAGCCGAAGGCAGCCATGGCGGGTCAGGAGCCGAAGGCAGCCATGGCGGGTCAGGAGCCGAAGGCAGCCATGGCGGGTCAGGGGCTGAAGGCAGCCATGGCGGGTCAGGTGCAGCGGGCAGCCATGGCGGGTCAGGTGCAGCGGGCAGACATGCAGCGGGCATACATGGCGGGTCAGGTGCAGCGGGCAGCCATGGCGGGTCAGGTGCAGCGGGCAGCCATGGCGGGTCAGGAGCCGAAGCCTTCGAGGCGTTGAGCCCAGGCGGCGCTGAAGGACTGGCGGGTGATGGCGGAACCGAAGGCTCTGCCGACCGAAGCGCAGCCGGGACTCCAGAAGGCCGCAGTAGAAGCAGTAGGACAGCCAACAAAAAGAACACCGGGGGGAGTGAGGAAGCCAACTGAAACTGAGGGACGGAGTGACGGAGCGGAGACGGAGGAGTGTAGTCCAGAGGGAAGGGCAGGCTGACGAGTGCACAAGGTGTGAGTGGAGGCAGGATGGATACTGGTGACACTGGTGGACTGATGGGTAACGGTGGAGCAGAGGGAGGTTGGAGCCGGGGTGTAGGTAATCGCCCAGAGGTCCGAGGTGGAGATCTGGGCGAGGGGGCTTGAGGTGAAGGTTCCGTGTAAACATAACTGGATGGAGGTGGGAGAGGGAGGCAGGGAGGGAAAACAGTCTTTGAGCTGGAGGTTTCAAAAACACAGTTCATAGGAGCAGTTGGTTCGGCGGCGGCGGCGGCTGGAGCGGCTGGCTCGGCGGCGGCGGCTGGAGCGGCTGGCTCGGCGGCGGCGGCTGGAGCGGCTGGCTCGGCGGCGGCGGCTGGAGCGGCTGGCTCGGCGGCGGCGGCTGGAGCGCATGGCTCGGCGGCGGCGGCTGGAGCTGAGGGCTCGGCGGCGGCGGCTGGAGCAGAGGGCTCGTAGGCGGCGGCTGGAGCTGAGGGCTCGTAGGCGGCGGCTGGAGCTGAGGGCTCGTAGGCGGCGGCTGGAGCTGAGGGCTCGTAGGCGTCGGCTGGAGCTGAGGGCTCGTAGGCGTCGGAGACTGGAGAACTTTGCTCGGCGGCGTCGGAGACTGGAGAACTTTGCTCGGCGGCGGAGACTGGAGAACTTTGCTCGGCGGCGGAGACTGGAGAACTTTGCTCGGCGGCGGAGACTGGAGAACTTTGCTCGGCGGCGGAGACTGGAGAACTTTGCTCGGCGGCGGAGACTGGAGAACTTTGCTCGGCGGCGGAGACTGGAGAACTTTGCTCGGCGGCGGAGACTGGAGAACTTTGCTCGGCGGCGGAGACTGGAGAACTTTGCTCGGCGGCGGAGACTGGAGAACTTTGCTCGGCGGCGGAGACTGGCGCTGCTTGCTCGGCGGAGACTGGCGCTGCTTGCTCGGCGGAGACTGGAGAACTTGGCTCGGCGGAGACTGGAGAACTTGGCTCGGAGGAGACTGGAGAACTTGGCTCGGAGGAGACTGGAGAACTTGGCTCGGAGGAGACTGGAGAACTTGGCTCGGAGGAGACTGGGGTTGAGGGCCATTTCATCCCCTCAAATACAATTAAAATCCCCACAGGCACTGGAGCTGGCTCTGTGGGGACTGGAGCGGGCTCTGGAGATACTGGAGCGGGCTCTGGAGAAACTGGAGCGGGCTCTGGAGATACTGGAGCGGGCTCTGGAGATACTGGAGCGGGCTCTGGAGACACTGGAGCGGGCTCTGGAGACACTGGAGCGGGCTCTGGAGACACTGGAGCGGGCTCTGGAGACACTGGAGCGGGCCCTGGAGATACTGGAGCGGGCTCTGGAGATACTGGAGCGGGCTCTGGAGACACTGGAGCGGGCTCTGGAGACACTGGAGCGGGCTCTGGAGACACTGGGGCCGCTTTCTTCCTCCTCCTCCGCTTACTGGGCCCAGTAGCGGAATATGGGTCCAGCCTGGGGCAGGCAGGGAGTTCGCTGGAGCGGTATGCGGAGGAAGCCGGAGGTTGACTGACTGGCCCGGCCAACCATGTTTCTGGATGGACCGGACGACAACACTGATCCTGAACCTCTTCCACTAAGAATTTGGAGCCATTCAACCACAAAATTAAATTGATAGTATCGCTTAAGGAGAAACAAAAAACAGGTTCATCAAAACGGATAGTGTCGTCATCCAATCCATCCAAAAACAAGGAGATCAACTGAGCATCAGGCCAGTCAGACAAGAAAGCAAGCTCCACGAACTCCTCCACATACCTCTCCAGCGAACGACCCACCTGTAGGAGCCCGATGAGGCGATCGCCGGTTGTCAGGAGAGTGAGAGGCGCTGGAGGAGCAGGAGCCAGGGAGCCGGTGGAAGTCTCCATATTTTTTTTTTTGTGGAAAATCCGGTCGTTTAAGGTCCGTTCTTCTGTTACGGATGCTGGTAGAGATGAGGCTGATACGGATTTCCACAATACGAATGATACGTTTATTCAACAGAAAGCAGGGAACACCAAACATACATCTTAACAAAACAGAGAACGGACCAGGAGTGAAGGGAGTGAGTGCAATATATGGGGAGTGCTGACAAAAGAGTCCAGGTGCAGGTGATCTGTGATGATGAGGAGCAGACGAGGGAAGTGTGTGCAGGTGAGGAGAACAGGAGGATTCTGGGAAATGGAGTCCAGGGAAACAAGGGATCTGTAACAGTTACTCCGAATAAAATCAATGAAATTAATTTTTCCGGACATTCTTTCTCATATCAAAGCAACGACTTCTACACATAATTTTAATACCATTTTGCATTTATGATGTTATAAAATAATACCAGATAAAAAATATATACATTTATTTCATTTTAAGATATTTTAATCACAAATGAAATGGCTGTATTGGCCTTTGGATGGTTAAACTGAATAACTATTTGACACTTTAAAATCTCTAAAATACCTTTATATGTAGCAAAATATATAATTAAAACCTTTTGGATTCGTTAAAAGAGATCTAGTTTTACTATCTTACATACTTTGGATGTCATATCTTTTTTATTATTATTAAGGCCTTTGGATAATATTACAGACATATATAGACAAAAATAGGATGCAGACAGATGTGAATGTTGCAAAAAGGTTATGAACATTATTGAATAGGGAATGAATGGTGATCTAGAAAATAATTTAGCTGGCCATCATTGGTCGAATTCTGCTGTTTTGGGTGGAGGTAGTGGGTAGACAGTGGAGAATGTACTAGATTATTGGGCATATTCACACACCCCTTTTGCAACTCTTACAGCACCTCTACAAAACACACAGGCACTCATTCATCTGTCTCTCTCTCTCTTCTCACTCTCATTTAAGAACATTAACAGGCAGAGTTGAAGTCAGTTCGGACCAGGCTTCACCATGTCTGCCGTGAAAGTCATGCTGTGGATGTGTTTGTGTATTTGTGTGATCCATACTGTTAAAGCTCAAGGCACTATGACCATCAGAGATCAAAACAATAATTCAGCAAAACAGGTAAGATTTTACATTATGTGCTTTACTCAAATCTACATAAAGAGCATAAAGCATTGTTTGTTTCCAAGCTGCTCTTTTCCAAACAATAAATGGTGGGAATGGTGACCACAGCTGTCAAGCAAGATTTTCAGTGAATAACACTAACTTTTGTTTGGTTTCCCCAAGCAGGAGTTACCAAATGGTTTGAGTGTTCTCTGAGCATCAAATGTTTCTATTTACAGTGAGTTTTTACAAGCGTTGAGCACTGTAGCCAATCATAATCATTTCTGTTCTGTGCATGAGCGCTATGAACAATCGGGGTACTAGTCCACAAGGTTTTAAACACTTTGTAAACACTCTATTTGTAAATAAGAGATTCATTGTACAATTAACACAGCTTTTAGTTGTTGTTGTTGTTGTTATTATAATGTGAGTTTTGAGCCTGCCCTTTGGAGATTGATAAGCCTTAGGCCAAGTGTCCACCAAAGCGTTTTTAGCCAGCTGAAAACGCCTAGCTGTGAGTGCTTGAGAGTGCTTCGGCAGTGCAGCATTTTTGTTTTGTTTTTTCAGTTGAGACTCTTTGTTGCTATGATACAGAATATCCACGGCACTGTTATTTGTAACTGATTTCGCAGATAATTTGTTTCAGACTAAAAATGTTGACACAATGTAGAGTACTTGCTATGTATGTTAAAAGACCAGCAATATTAATTTCTCATCCATTTTATTCCATTCTCTGCTTGTTGATGTCATTGTACAGGAAGAATGTTGTGACAGTTGGCTGATGTTGTATTTGTCCGCTATAAAAAACATTTTTGGTGGTACCAAAGCATTTTAGCCAGCAGGAAATGCCAGGATCTCTTCTAAAAAATGCCTTGCTGCGGACACTTGAGAGCACTTTTTACACATTTTATTTTATTTTTTCAGTTGAGATGCTTTGGTTGCTATGATATGGAATATCCATGAAAGTCTTACTAGTATCTGATTGCTAGTTTAGTTTTTATGAGATAGTTTGTTTCTGAATATAAAAATGCCAGTACAATGTAAAGTATTTTCTCTGGCTCTTGTTCTCTGGGTTGGGCTTTCTGGGATGGTCCTTAAATGGTTCAGGTCATACTTAGAAGGGATAGGTTATTATGTGAGTATCGGTGACCATAAGTCTGAGTGGACATCCATGACATGCGGAGTCCCTCAAGGTTCAATACTTGCACCCCTCCTGTTCAACCTATATATGCTGCCACTGAGCCAAATAATGAGAAAGAACCAAATTGCATATCACAGCTATGCAGATGACACCCAGATTTACCTAGCCCTATCACCCAACGACTACAGCCCCATTGACTCCCTGTGTCAATGCATTGATGAAATTAAAAATTGGATGTGCCTAAACTTCCTTCAGTTAAACAAAGACAAAACTGAAGTCATTGTGTTTGGAAACAAAGATGAAGTTCTCAAAGTGAACATGTACCTACACTCTAGGGGTCAAACAACTAAAAATCAAGTCAGGAATCTTGGTGTGATTTTGGAGTCAGACCTGAGTTTCAGTAGCCATGTAAAGACAATAACTAAATCAGCATATTATCATCTCAAAAATATTGCAAGAATTAGATGCTTTGTCTCCAGTCAAGACTTAGAGAAACTTGTTCATGCTTTCATCACCAGCAGGGTGGATTATTGTAATGGGCTCCTCACTGGTCTTCCCAAAAAGACCAAAAGACAGCTGCAGCTTGTACAGAACGCTGCTGCCAGGATTCTGAGCAGAACCCGAAAACATGAACACGTCACACCAGTCCTCAGGTCCTTGCACTGGCTTCCAGTTGCATTTAGAATTGATTTTAAAGTACTGTTGCTTGTTTATAAATCACTCAGTGGCCTAGGACCTCAATACATTGCAGATATGCTCATAGAATATAAACCTAACAGATCACTCAGATCATCAGGATCAACTCACTTAAAAATACCAAGGGCTCACTCAAAGCAGGGAGAGTCTGCTTTTAGCTGTTATGCCAGCCGCAGCAGGAACCAGCTTCCAGAAGAGATCAGGTGTGCTCCAACAGTAGCCACATTCAAATCCAGACTCAAAACACATATTTTTACCTATGCATTTGCTGATTGAGCACTGTGCTATGTCCGAACTGATACGTATTATCTTTTTATTCTTTAAATTCTTTTCCTGTTTTTATTTCATTTTTAATGTATTTTTATATCTTTTATGTATCATCATGATTCTGACTTTTAATGCATTTTAAATACTGTTATTTCTATTCCTTATGTTCTATTTTTATTCTTCTTCTCTATGTAAAGCACTTTGAATTACCATTGTGTATGAAATGTGCTACAAATAAAATTGCCTTGCCTTGCCTTGCCTTGTTTTAAATGATTTTGTTCCATTATTATGCTGCTTGTTGTTGTCTCTTGCCATTGTACAAGCAGGATGTTGCGGCTGGTCAGTGTGGTATTTGTCTAGCCCCCCCTCCACTGTGATTGGACGGCTAGGTAAACAGTGACAGTGATGAGCGTTGCACGCGTTTTACACAAAGTTCAACATTTTTCAACTATCGCCGTCTGGAAAAAAACACCAAGCTCTCAGCATGAAAAAGACGCTCAGCGCATCGTCATTCTGCTGCCTTTTTAAATACATGGCACTCCCTGTCATGATCCCTGTCTGTGTTCCCCGTGTTGTCTTTGTTGTTTGTTCACCATGTTTCCCTGCCACTCTGCTTGTTAGTTGCCATGGACACTTATTGGGCCACGCCCCCTTGTTAGCTTGTTAACTCGTTATCTTGTTAAGCTTGTTTGTTCCTGTGTATAAGTAGTGTCTGTGTCTCATTCATTTTCTGCGAAGTATTGTCTAGTCTAAGTACTGCAATTCTGAGTGTTCTATCATTTGTTCCCTTGTCTTTGGGTTTTATCTTTGCCTGTTTGTGGATTTCTCTGTTTTGGCCATAGACTGTAAAAAAAGATGGACGACGTGATGCCGCTTCCTTCCATAGTATTGAACTGAAGCCAAAATGGGCCGATGAATGGGCGCTGACACGTTACGCAATATGTAAAAAAAAAAAAGTTTGGAGCCTGGGCATTCGCAGAAGGAATCGTCAGTGGAGCCCGGAGGCGGAGTCGCGGTATCAAACTTCCGCCCAGACAACTGCGTCATCATTCATGTATTTTAAATAGAATATAAAAATTATATAGAATTTAAAATTCTACCTATAAAATAATAAGCTATTCTGTTTCTAGAGCAATAATACTTTTGAAACAGCAAAATTCAGTAGATAAAATCAATATAATATGCCACTAGAAACAACTCTAAATCGTCAGAAACGGTCCTGCCATTTTAAATCAAGTTCAACCAACGTTACAAGAGATCGATTGCTGTAATTAGAGTAGGCTATCAGTTTTGTCCTGCTAATTATTATTTTATACCCATAAAAATAAGTAACTGCCAGATAACGGTCACCTGCTTTTCCCCCGACATGGTTAACATTAGGTGTGTTATCTTAACTAATAACATTTAATAATTAGCTTATAACACCCATATTTAATGTTACAGAAAAAGGTTCAGTGATCCGTCAGATCCTGTAGGTCGGTTAGGACAGTTTACTGCTGTACAGCTCATTTTGTTGGTGTTAAATAACAAATAAATCGAAAATGAATAGTTAGTTAATACATCTTCAATCTCCCCTCGAAGCTCCGACAGTCCTCAGACAAGCTGTCAATCAACTTCGAATCATGACGACACGCCCCGTTTTTATAGCATTAAATTGCTAGCTAAAATCTAAATCATCACAAAAACGAACAATTGAATATATATTAGTGTGATAACAACTACCTTAAATGACCAAAACCATCTTTCAGAAAGTTTTATTTGAAACAGAATTAATTTTTAAGTTTTCACTGAAGTCTCATTCGACTGCATTGAGAGGGCGGGGTTTATGATTTGTACTGCATCCAGCCTCCAGGGGGCGATGAAAGAGCCCGTGGCTTTACTTTTAAGAACATATATGAGACACACCCGGTTTTGGCCTGTATGTTTCTGCCCTGTTGTTTGTTTGGACTGCCTTTTTGTGTATTTTGACATTTCGCCTGTTTTTCTTTTTACCTTGTTTGTGGATTTTCCCTCAATAAACTGCATTTGGATCTTCAAGCCTTCGAGTCACGGAGGAGTCACGTTACAAATATACTTGCCTTAGGAAAACAAATGCTTTGGACACACGATCTTAGTAATTATAAAGGGAGGGCTCTTATCTTGCTTTCTGTTTATTACCCATTCACAATCTAAATACAAGTTTAGTTTTTCATATTAAGTACACTGCAACGTTTCTGGATTGAAAACCATATTTAAATGCGCAATTGAATCAGAAACTGCGATGTTGAGTGATTAACCAACAGACAAGACAAAATGGGGAAAACATTTTTAATGTACTACTGTTTTTGCTCTGTTATCAAAATTGGTACAGAAAACTCATTAAATTTCGAGAAAAAAGTCAAGATTAAATGTTGAGAATAAACTCGTTAAATTACAAGAAAAAAACTTTAAATTTCGATAAATAAGTCGAGATAAAATGTTGAGAATAAACTCATTAAATTACGAGAAAAAAGTCGTTAAATTATGAGAAAAATTTTAAATTTCGAGAAAAAAGTCGAGATAAAATGTTGACAATAAAGTCGTTAAACGAGTACAAATTCGTTAAATTTCTCGTAATTTAATGACTTTATTCTCAACATTTTATCTCGACTTTTCGAGAAATTTAACGAGTTTCTTCTCGTAATTTAATGACTTTATTCTCAACATTTTATTTTGACTTTTTTCTTGAAATTTAACAAGTTTTTTCTCAAAATTTAACAACTTTAATCTCAAGATGGTTTTATTTTTTTATTATTGCTTGGCCCTAATCCTCTTCCGTAGTAGATTCTCTAACTTTCTCTTACTATCTTTCAGTCTCTCTCTCAGATAGAAGTGCAAAGTATGCGAGTGGACTGCAAAGTCGCCTCTCGTTTTGCTTACACAGTCATGACCACCAAAGCCCTGAACAAAGCTAACGCACCACAGGAAGTGTTCTTTGAGGTGGACTTACCCAAAACAGCCTTCATCACCAACTTTAGCATGTTAGTCCTCTTTTGTTTACACAAGCTATAAATATATTATACTTGCAACATTTTTAGAATGCCCCAAACCCACTATTGCCTCATGAAATACTTTGTGTTTGTTTTTCAGAGAGATTGAGGGCAGGATATTTGTGAGCGAAGTGAAGGAAAAGGAGCGGGCCAGGCAGCAGTATGAGAGTGCTGTGTCATCCGGCCAGGCTGCTGGTCTGGTTAAGTGAGTACATGTCAACGTCAAAGCTCTGGACTGCTGACAGAATACACATATTTGCTTTTCAGTATTTGCTAATCTCAATTACCAGATATAGAGTTGTTTTTGCCTTTCAGGGCTTCAGGGAGGCACATGGAAAAGTTCTCAGTGTCCGTGAATATCATACCCCAAAGCCAAGTCACATTCACTCTTACTTACGAAGAGCTGCTACAGCGGCATCTTGGCAGTTACGAGATCATGATAGGTGTCCGACCTAAACAACTGGTTCAGAATTTTGAGGTTTATCATTCGTTTCTCTCTCAAACTCTTTTTCTTACACATATTTAGTGGAAATATTTAAATATTGTAAACTATGTTATATCAGCCCTGTCTCTCATCCACAGATTGTGGTAGATATCTATGAACCTAATGGAATTGCATTTGTGGACGTCAATGGTACATTCATCACCAATGAGTTGCTTCCTCTAGTGAAGAAAACTGTTGCTGATAAAAAGGTTAGAACGAAAACTTTGCAACAATCCCCCAACACTGGTTAATTGATATGGAAGCCTGTTTATATCTTGGTCAAAGAAAAAAAAAAAAAACACAAAACAGAACAAAAAATTAAAAAAGCTATGGCAACTTTTTTGTAACTTAATTGTAAATATTTCTTATAATTGCAACAATTGTGACTGTATCTCTTAGATAAGCAATGATTATTTCTCAAACAATTGTGTTTTTAGTTGTTCCTTTATATGTCACAATTGTGAGTATACCTTAGACATCTTAATTTCTTGTAATTTCAACTTTATCTCGAAATTGAAACAATGTCTCAAAAAAAAAGTTCAGACGTTCACCCTGTTGTAAACCAAGGCTGGACATAAAATGCATTTTAAGTCCTATGTAGAATTAAATCCTGTTACACTATTTAGGCATACATGTACCTAGTCAAAGATAGGTGTAAAGTGAAAAGTCATGACTTGTTTGGACAATATTAGTTTCATGCCTGTGAATTATTTGTTACTTCAGATGTAACTACAGTATAAGCGATATATAGCAACCGTTAAAGGGTTAGTTCACACAAAAATCAACATTCAGTCATCGTTGTTACAAACCCGTAAAACCTTTGTTCATCTTCAAGATATTTTTTATGAAATCTGAGAGCTCTCTGACCGCTCCATAGACAGGAATTTAATTACCACTTTCAAGGCCCAGAAAGGTAGAAAAGACATAATTAAAATAGTCCACATGACTACAGTGGTTCAATTATAATTTTATGAAGCGACGAGAATACTTTTTGTGTGCAAAAACATACAGACAATAACATCACAGGTAGCTAATTGACCTAACACAAAATTTCTGTATATAATTATGTAGGAAATATTAAATATGAACATATATCTGGGATATTTATTAGCAGAATTTTTTTACATCAGAACAGTAGGCATATGCCTGGAAATAATATTTCCAATCTTTAAGTTCAGCCAGCGATATTTTGGAGTGGTAGCTTCACGTTATGATTTCATGAGCAATTCAGTTCTTTATTATTAGCAAAGTTTGGAACTATTGTGAATGGAGTCACACTATATTGCCAAAAGTATTGGGACACCCGTCCAAATCATTGAATTCAGGTGTTCCAATCAATTCCATGGCCACAGGTGTATAAAATCAAGCACCTCAGCATGCAGACTGCTTCTACAAACACTTGTGAAAGAATGGGTCGCTCTCAGGCTCTCAGTGAAGTCAAGCGTGGTACCGTGATAGGTTGCCACCTGTGCAATAAGTATATATTCTAAATATAAAAATATGAATTCTAAAATATAAATACTAAATATTCCACGGTCAACTGTTAGTGGTATCACAAAGTGGAAGCAATTGGGAACAACAGCAACTCAGCCATAAAGTGGTAGGCCACGTAAAATCACAGAGCGGGGTCAGCGCATCCTGAGGCTCACAGTGCGCAGAAGTCGCCAACTTTCTGCAGAGTCAATAGATACAGACCTCCAAACTTCATGTGGCCTTCAGATTAGCTCAAGAACAGTGTGTAGAGAGCTTCAAGGAATGGGTTTCCATGGCCGAGCAGCTGCACCCAAGCCTTACATCACCAAGTGCAATGCAGAGCGTTGGATGCAGTGGTGTAAAGCACGTCGCCACTGGACTCTAGAGCAGAGGAGACGTGTTCTCTGGAGTGACGAATCACGCTTCTCTGTCTGGCAATCCGATGGATAAGTCTGGGTTTGGCAGTTACCAGGAGAACGGTACTTGCCTGACTGCATTGTGTAAAGTGTGAAGTTTGGTGGAGGGGGGATTGTGGTGTGGGGTTGTTTTTCAGGGGTTGGGCTTGGTCCCTTAGTTCCAGTGAAAGGAACTCTTAATGCTTCAAAGCAAGGTCCATAAAGACATGGATGAGCGAATTTGGTGTGGAGGAACTTGACTGGCCTGCACAGAGTCCTGACCTCAACTCAACAGAACACCTTTGGGATGAATTAGAGCAGAGACTGCGAGCCAGACCTTCTCGTCCAACATCAGTGCCTGACCTCACAAATGCGCTTCTAGAAGAATGGTCAAAAATTCCCATGAACACACTCCTAAACCTTGTGGAAAGCCTTCCCAGAAGAGTTGAAGCTGTTATAGCATAAAAGGGTGGGCCAACTCCATATTAAACCCTATGGATTAAGAATGGGATGTAATTAAAGTTCATGTGCACATAAAGGCAGGCGTCCCAAAACGTTTGGTACTATAGTGTAACTGCAGTAGAATGTGTCAGGGTGGAGACGCATCATCTACGATGGGCAGAGTTGAGCCTGGTCGTATTTTTTATTAATTTTTTTTTTGGTACAACAGGTGTAAATATTTATCAGAAGGCTGGATGTAGCTAAGTCCAGCCTAGAGATCACACCCAAGTTTTTAACATTCAGATGGAGCAAACAACCCCTGGAGAATAGGTCCTAACCATGCTCATAACACTGATAATCTATGGTCCTCCTCAGGCACATGTGTACTTCTCTCCTACATTGGATCAGCAGAAAAAATGCTCAGACTGTGAAGGGACATTGATTGATGGAGATTTATTCATCAAGTATGATGTGATACACCCACAGGATATAGGTGAAATTCAGGTACAATATCAGCAAAACCATTTTTTATAATGAATATTGTTCTAATCATGCATTATTCAGGTGGTGGTGTTCTTGTGTTTCTCTGTTTCAGATAGTAAATGGCTACTTTGTGCACTTTTTTGCTCCAGATAATTTGCCACAAATACCTAAGAATGTGGTGTTTGTGATAGACCGAAGTGGCTCCATGGAGGGAGAGAAGATGAAACAGGCAGGTCCAACAAATACTTTTCATCCACTTTCCTTGTTCACACATTTAAGTCATTGCTGATTATCTGTTGGTAGACTCGAGAAGCTCTGATGACCATATTAAGTGAACTGCATGAAGAGGATTACTTTGGGCTGGTCACATTTGATGATATTATAGAGTCTTGGAGACCATCGCTTAGCAAAGCTACACCAGAGAATGTGACGGCAGCAAAAGATTTTGTCCAGACTATTAAAGCAAGACACAGTAAGTATGAAGTGAAACTTCCTACTGTAAACACTGCTAGCTGAAATTATGGCCTAGCTGTTAGAACTCTCCCGGAAAATAATGATAATTTTCATCTGTTATTTTAGCAACGCAATGAGATTTCTTTATTTGAATGAATTCGAAGGAATTAATGAGAGAGATTGTGAGTGGGAATTGCCTGTAAACATCTGTATGTAAGTGTTAGCGAACTGCAATAGCAAAGCTATTTAAAAAAATTAAAAAATAAATAAATAAATCATAAGGCAGAGTTTGAAAACCAGTTTATATGCTTCTGAATATTTCTGTGTGTGGGCAATTTCTTAACTAAAGCTTCCAGCTCCAGAAAAAGCTGAGTTTTTCTGCAAGTGCACACATCTGCTTCATAATAAGACATTAAAATGCTATCTTTGTGGGCAAATGTGACCGTCGCCTTGTGGCTTGGCATTCCAATGGGAATTGTATATATGTTTACACGCAGGTCAGGGGCCGTATTCACAAAACATCTTAAGGCTAAAAGTAGCTCCTAACTTGCTGATTTAGGAGAAACTCTTTAAAATAATGGGCGTGTCAGTCTTAATTTTAGGAGTCCTAAATTTTTGCTTTAAGAGTATTTCACAAAGCATTTTAGCGCTAAAACTAGCTCCTATATCTGCAAAACGCTAGGAATAGTCAAGAGCACTCCAAAGTCACTAAGACCAAATCACAGACAGTCCTAATCCACTCAAAGACACTGTACAGCATTGAGGCAATAGCGATAGAGCCTTGGGTGCTGAACCTTTTCTTCATAAATGCAATACATTTTGATTTATAGATTTGAATCTACGATGAGACGCCAAAAAAAAAAAAAAAAAAAATTTATATAAATAAATAAATATCGTCTGATTATCTGTGGCAGTGGTTTTCATGAGTTCACACTTACAAATGATTGAATAGAGTAAAAAAATATATATAATAAGCGTATTTGGTGTGCTGTCCAAGGAATTTAGCCCAAACCCAGAGTTCTCCTCATATCGCCAGCCGAGAATGAGGAGCAGGTTGGCGGAGGGATGCAGAAAACTGTCGAAGTAACTATAGGCGAGTTGGCTCTTGTCTGTGTATATATTCCACCTCTCGAGCTGATTAGAAAGACTGTTTGAATGTGTTTCTCTCAAACTTTGTTTATAAAACATAATTTAACGCTTGAATTCTGCATTCCCTTGAGATAAAAAAATCCAAGAGGTGGACAATTAACTGTATATACTAGTTTAATTACTGACACTTAGCTTACATTTTAAAACCTTTATGGCAACAATATGGCAATTTTATTTTGACTATGGCAACATTTTTATTAAAAATGTATTTGAATAATGCAACATTTGTATTTTAAAAACTTTATTTTAATTTGGAAACATGACACCTCATTCTACAATATTTCTATGATTAAAAAACTGATTCCTCCCCCATCAGCCAATCACTGTGTGTTTACTCCATAGCAACGAGATCAACCATGCCCTTACTCTTAGCTTAAGACTTCAGTCTATTCCTTAGTAAAAGTTGGTCTTAGCAGCTTTGTGAATAGGTTTTAAGAGAAAACTCTTAGCTAAGAACTTTTACTGCTATTTAGGTTTTGTGAATACGACCCCAGATCTCCAGATTTTGGATATGTATCTGATTTCAATTTTATTTGGAAGTGGCTCAGAACAGATGCAAAAAAAAAAAAAATTTGGATTTTGTATTGGACAAAATTGGATTTTGGATTTTTTTTTTTTTTTGTGCCAGTGTAAACGCTGCCCTAGTGCCATGGTTCTCATGTAATGCAGCACAAGATGCCTCTATTTTACTGTAAATTACTGTTTTTATCTAGTTGTTACGGCTGGTGGTGTAGAGATGAGGCAGATAACAGATTTCCACAAACATATAAGACTTTAATATAAACAAAGGCAGAGTACACCAAACTAGCATCTGACAACAACGAGAACGGACAAGGAGTGAATGGGAACACAGGGTATAAATACAGATGACTAACAAAGTGAGCTAAACAAGGTGATGGGATGATTAACAAGACACAGGTGGATCAAATGAACTAATCAACAGAACGGGGAAACTAGGTCACAGGGGAAGACAAACATGGGGCTCTGTAACACTAGTCAGTACTGGTAAAATATTCACTGCATAGAATACCACACATTAAATGCCAACATTACTGCTGTTGTTTTAAAACATTCTCTCATATTTTTCCATTAGTGACTGATATAAACAAGGCCATTTTGTATGCCGTGGACATGCTTACCTCAGAAAAAAGCGACTACTTCCCAGACATGTCTATGATCATCCTACTGACTGATGGCCAACCCAGTTCTGGTGTGTATTTTTTTTCTATTGAGAATACAACACTGTTTTAAACGCTTGTTTTATTGGGCATTGAATATGTTTTAGAACACGGGTTTTCAAACTGGGTACCGAGGAGTGCTAGGGATTTATAGAAAAAAAGGGTTAAATAAATAAATAATCTTTTGCAGCCTCTTGCCTTTGAGCACATATTTTTAAAATTCTGTGTTAAAAGAAGTTCAATTTTCAAAGCATTTGTCAAAACACAAGCAGGTATTTGCCTCTGCAAAATAAACTTGTATGATGATTGTGTGTTTCTAAAAACATCTAGCCTAACAGCATAAATGTTGAATAAAGAGAGCTGCCACTGTGTATGATGTCCATTATGCTTATTATTTGATTATTAGTAATGTTGAGAAAAAGAAAAACACTGTCCACACCTCTATTACGGAAAACTTTGGCAGCTTAAGTCATCCATGGTTACATATTGAAAACACTATTTGTTTTATTGCTTGTATTTTTTTGTCTTGTATTTAAGTTTAGTTTGTTGAAAAATACTTGACTACACACCATTGTTTTAAATGTATTATTATTATTTTTTTAATTATTTAAAAAATATATTTTAAATGAAGTAGTTAATCAAAAATCAACATTGTGCACTGAGGGCCAAAAAGCATAAAATGCTAAATGCATAAATAATAATGATAAAAACAAACATGCTGATACATACAGCATCGACAGCTAAATATTTTTGTAATATTAAATCGGGAGGTCAACGGCAATTCCCAGCCCTAATAAAAAGGCCACTTATTTAATTTAGGAAACAACACAATATCACGTTAGTTTTCTCTCCAGCAGTATAAAGAGGTTTTATGAAAATACACAGTTGCCTTTATATTTTAGGAAGGCTGTCAAGTAGATTATTATATTGTAGGTCCATGGCAACAAAAAGTTTGAAAACCCCTGCTTTCAAAACTCAAATCTTCAATTATATCGATTTAACAATCTGGACTGAATCATGTGTGTTTAAGGGCAGCAAAATCCATCCATAATCCAAGAAAATGTCCATAAAGCTATTAATGGAAGCCTAAGTCTCTTTTGTTTGGGCTTTGGCTATGATGTGGACTACAGTCTCCTTGATAAGTTGGCCAAGCAGAATGATGGACTCGCTCGAAGGGTCTATGAGGACTCGGATGCTGACCTTCAACTACAGGTAGAACTGACAACCGTATACTGTCCAATCTTATATTTAATATGTAACCAGATCCAGGTAATAGCCAGGTCCTGAATTATTTCCTTCTCTATAGGGTTTTTATGAAGAGGTGGCTAGCCCACTTCTCTTTGAGGTGAATCTCAATTATCCTGGCAATGCTGTAACTGACTTGACACAAAGTCACTTTAGGCAATTCTTTAAGGGCTCTGAGATAGTGGTAGCTGGACGCCTACAAGAACTTGAGACTAACACCTTTCAGACTGAAGTATCTGCACATGGGGTAAGGGAGGCACTATTAGTTGTTGAATAAAAATCAGTTTGATTGTACTGTTCCATAAGTGCCATACATCCAATTTCAGTTGGAAGACCAGTTTGTGGTCAAGAGTCGAGCAATCACTAAAGAGTGGGACAGTGTGTTCCCTGAGCATGACTACATCTTTGGCGATTTCACAGAGCGACTGTGGGCATATCTGACCATCCAGCAGCTCTTGGATAAAATGTCAGCGTGAGACATTTGCCCTCAAATAATTCAACTATTACCTGAGAATGACAAAAATAATACAATGTCCAATACAATTTGTTGACAGAGAGACATGCTCACCAGAGGACAAGGAGAATGCCACAGCTGAAGCTCTAGACCTTTCTCTAAGGTACAACTTTGTCACACCACTTACATCCATGGTGGTCACCAAACCACAGACCGAAGATGAAGAAATGCTTGTAGCTGACAAGCTGACTGAAGGTATTTGTAATTTTTTTTTTATTATTATTATTTTTTTAACTTTGAAGCCATAGTCCACCCAAAAATCAATATTGAGTCTAGGGCGGCATTATTATGACAAAAATCATAATTGTCGATTATTCCCTTAAATTGTAATTGCAATTATTAATTAAGATTATCACAATTACATTGAATGATGTTTTGGACACCTTTATACCATTGTTTGAAGAAAAAAAAAAAAACTGCATGCCATATGTTTTGTAAAAATAAACAAGCTGAAATTTTTTTTTATCGCTTTTCTATAGCATTAATTCTCAAATGTCAACTACACATAGGTTTGGTTTCTTCTCTAAATAAAAAAGTAAACATATGCATGTAATAATAATAGGGCTAGGAACTTTGTTATAACTAGCCACCAGTGTGGTTCCCCGAGAATGAATGTTCCCATAGGGCGATTTTCCTGGTTGCATTCTCACCCCCAGTAGGAACTCTGAAGTGACATAGTACCCATTAAGCACACTACTTTGAGCTCAGATTATAAAAAGAAAAAATAATGTATTTTCCTACTTGATGTCTTAACCAATTGATGTGACCGTTTGTTACTTCATACCTCCTATAATTTCAAGAAAATCAGACCATTGCACACTGAGATATGGGTATCTATGTGTTCACACTGTCTGGTGGCCATTTTGAAAGCTGTCTGAAAACTTTCACCAAAAGAGGACCCTTCTAAATGTGCATTTTTAAGGTGGTTAAGCCTTTTCTGGGGGTAGTTATAACTGCTTACTGCAAAATTAATAGATTAATAGGGCCCTAAAATAGGGCCTACAACTTCAATTACACATGGCGCCAGCAAGTGGTTATAACTCAAAGTGAAAGCGTACACAACCGAACTCCAACATGCTACACAGGAGGCCCAGAAGGCCTACAACTTGCAAACACATGGCACTGGCCAGTGGCAATTATATCCACACCAGCCAGCAGGCCATGCACTCAGTAAAAAAACAGCTTTTACTCTTAAAGCAAGAGGAGTGCATACTCCGCCATCATACTCTAAGAGAGGCCTGACCTAGGGCCTACTCACAACCAATGGCAGTGTACAGTAACCACACAGAACTGTGCCAACATGTAATGTGAAAGGAGGCCCAGCTTCAACAACACGTGCCGTCAGCTAGTGGACATCCTGACCCAACCAGCCAGCAAGCCATATACTCAGTAAAAACACCTTTAACTCTTAAAGGTGCTAAAGAGGTTCTTTTTGTCGACTGAGTTTTTTAAATGAACGCATGGGTAAGAACAACACCCCTCC
Organism: Chanodichthys erythropterus; assembly: GCF_024489055.1. NCBI lineage: Eukaryota > Metazoa > Chordata > Actinopteri > Cypriniformes > Xenocyprididae > Chanodichthys > Chanodichthys erythropterus. The sequence goes on from NC_090226.1 coordinate 31,213,571, forward strand.
TTCACAGCTCATTTAGAGGGAACGCCTCCCAAAACTCGTGCACGAGTATCGGAACACGAGTGTTTACCACCGGCATTCGCTGTGTTTTTATGCCGGGCACACATTTAACGACTAGCTAAAACATTCTCACTATGCTGAACATACAGCGATTGTTTCCTGATCCTGAAGCAGATTTATATACTATCACATGGAATTTGAACACCGACTGTAATCACAGACTGAACGCAACTGGCTCTGACTGGATGCGTTTGAGCGCGATCAGTCATAAGTATAAATTTACATTCATAATCGGCCTTACACTTAAAGCCGCGCACACACTTAGTGGATTCATTATGTCGGACTCACCGCAGGTGACTCATAATCTGCAGTTGTTACTCCTGTCTCCTGACAAAAACATTGCATGCGGCGCCTGTGGAGTGTGGAAAGTTACTGGACCGCACAGCCATGCGTCTCTCACATGGATCGTCATGGCAGTGATTGACAAGCCAGAGGGCCAATCGTTTACGCGATCATTGGCTGATGTTTTTAAGGCCCTACCTCGTGCACAGATGATGTATATTAATATTATTACTTTCAGTGCACCTTATAAATAGTATTTTATCAGTTAGTAAAAACAGTTTCAAGTAATATTGCAAAAATGTATAAAACAAAACTTTCTCTTTAGCACCTTTAAATAAGAGGAGTACACACTCCGCCACAGTACTCGAGAGGCCCAACCTAAGGCCTACTCTAAACAGAGATCGGCGCAGCTGATGGCGATAATGGGTCATACAAGACCAACACAAAACTGTGCCAACATGTAATCTCAGAGGAGGCCTAACAGTGCCTACGACTTCAGCAACACGTAGCGCCAGCTAGTGGTCTTTAAAGGGAACCAATCTCAAAGGGGACCAGCTCTAAACCCAACAAACAGTTGTGGGTAACTAGCTTAACACAACCTGAGCTAAGTCTACACATTCCAACAATTATACAATCACAGCGGGTACAATGAGATGCCAACATGGTCTAAGGGAGGCCTAAGAAGGCCTACTACCTCAAACAGACACAAGCATAACCTGTGGCAGTGCTAACTAATTGAGCAAATTCATGACCATAAACCAACAACACTTGTAAACACAAGTTGCTAAACTGGAAGGAGGCTAAATTCATTAGAGCTTACAACTCCTACAGTATATTGCAATATAACTGTTGTGGCAAGATCAAACTAGCGGGAGCTAACAAGAACCAAACTGAAACTGAGGTTCTCTACACTCAACCTGAGTATGCAATCCAACAGGTGATGCACTCAGCGAAACACCACAAACCCTAACTGGGGAGTACAATAAGTCACATTGCTTCTAAATAGAGGCTTACCCAAGCCTACAACTGTGAGAACAGGTGCTAACCTGTACCAGCAGTAGAGTAAAGCTCACATACATGTAGGGCAAAAGCTAGAACCCAAAGCAAACACAATGCTTTGTAATTACATACTATCCTAGAAAAAGGATGAATTCTCTCACTAAACAGATTAACACAGATCTGTACTGAACCCTAGAAAAACGGCGGCTAAAAAGCTATCACCATAACTCAAACTTGAATGTTAATTCAAGGGGCTCAGGGGAAAGACAAATTCACAGCATGAATAAGTTCAAGAGAGTGGGGCCTAGCATACACTGCATAAACTTATCTACACAAAGATAAGGGCCTACCACCTGAGAAAAGAGCATCAGGGAGGCTAATAACAGCCTACTACCTTAGCTGTTCACCTTAACCATTGCACCTACAGGGCTCAACGCTAAGGATTTTTTCACACTGGCCCCGGGCCATCGGGCAGTCCTTATTGTCAAGCCCTGACCTAAATAAACAAAAGGAAAAATGAGCATACAGCCTCACAACTCCCTCAGGAGGAGGCCAGAACTAGGAACTATACAACCTAACAAGGGATAGTAAATAAAAAGAGTGATTATAACAATAAACACCTTACCTTAGCTCTAGCCTAGGCCACTAAGCAGTGGGCGTGCAGGGCCACACGCTTGGAAAAGCCTGGGCTTCGCCTCTGAATTTCCAAGAAAAAGGAAATAAAGCAATGCTCAACAAGCAAAAAATGACCAGGCAGCCGATTAAGGCCGACCTAGACATAATAACTGAAGTGACGAGTACTAACTCAAACTACTCTAATAAAACACTAGATGAGAAGCTACTCTAACAAAGGTGGCCAAACAGCAGCCCTTTTGAGGCCTGCACAATATCATTCTAGTCAACCTATCAACTTCAGTTTGCCCAAAAAATCCCTATTCTTTTTACAGTTACATGCTCAGGAAAAACTATACAGGAAACACAAGGTCTACACATTAAAAACATAAATATAGACCCAGCTTACCTTCCTGCAGCTCGAAGACCGAAGACTCCTCCTTCCCATATTCTCCATAAAGAAGGATGGAATCTAGGGTTCTTTAAAGCATAAAAGAGCCCCTTCACTATCAAACCAGAAGGCAGGCCTTCAGAAAAGTTCTCATCATGGGCCCAACCATCAGCCTGACTGTTTAGAAGCGCCTGTGCATGTAAACATTATCCAAAAAGCCTTGGGAGGCGGAGGAAGAAGGGACGAGGGCAGATGTTATAGTTGGACTTCCTCCTTGAATCCCGCCGCTTTTGCAACTTGCTCCTAGGAGGAGGAGGCGCTCGAGCAGCGACACTAGACTTCTGGCCCGGCCTCTGAGCCTCAGCTCGAGATGGGCCAGGACCTCCCAACTGTCTGGGCACAGAACCAGATTTGAGTGGGATGCAGGTCTTAAACGCTGCCGAGTGCGCCTTCGCCTCCCTGAACTTTCCAACCACCGCCTCGATGGAGGTCCCGAAAAGTTCAGAGGGCGAAACCGGGGCATCAAAGAGAAAGCCCTTTTCTTTCTCCCCGATGTCTGCCATGTTCAGCCACAGATGTCTCTCCGTGGCCACCATCGATCTGCCAATCGATGCGGCGGTTTGTTTAGTGGCTCAGAAAGCAAGATCTGTGGTGCGGCGCAGCTCTTCCACCGCTTCAGGGGACAAACCTTGCCCCTAATCCAGATCCTTCAGCAGATCAGCCTGGTAGGCCTTCAACACTGCCATCGTGTGCAGGGCCACACCCACTGCCACATATGCCCTACCATTCAAGCGAGATGTAACTTTAAGGGGCTTGGATAGCAGAACCGGAGCTTTTAGTGTCTGCGCGCTCCCTGTGACGAGATAGTTTGCAAACATCTCGTCAATAGGGGGCATCGACACAATCATGCTGGCTCAATCCCTCCACATCAGTGAAATTCGCCCCTGATGCAGATGAATGCGAGCCAAGTATGGGTTCTTCCATGCCTTCTCGATCTCAACATGGAGATCGGAGAGGAATGGAAGGCTCACGGGAGTTACCGCGTTAAGGCCGGAAAGGAACTGCTCGTCAAGCCGACCGCGTGTGGTTATTTTCCTAACATGCTCCCAAGGCAGCTGCAGCCTGCCAGAAGCACGTTCCATAACCTGCAGCAACTCAGCATACGCTGGGCAGGGAGGCTTGGAAGAATCAGCAGGCTAACTTGCTTCTTCTTCAACTGACATCTCCTGCTCTCTGGGGCTAACAGCAAGAAGTGCACTTGCTGCTGAATCCGATGACGTCATCATCATCCAGGAGGTCATCCTTGTCAGCCGCCGGGGGCTGAGAGAGATTTACACCTTTTTCAAATTCCGTGGCGAGCTCCATCTGCAAGCCCCATGATTTTAGCCGCCGCTCAGCCTCAGCACGAGCGGGGCCAGAATCACCGGTCACAGATGTTGACATCTCTCCCCTCGAGAAGAGAGTCAAATGAGAACGGAGCGTCTTCATAGGAAGACGCTCACAGTTAATACAGACAGCGCCCTCAAGCACTGTCTGTGCGTGCTCCCCGCCCAGACAGAAAACGCATAGGCTGTGTGTGTCCTCTGGTGTCAAAAATCTTGGACACGGGTCAGCACACTTCCTAAAATGTTTGTCAGACATTATTGCAGAAAAATTCCTTACCAGATTTGATCACAAGGCAAAGACACAACAGTCCCGAAAGACGAAAAGAAACTGACTGGTTCTCTAGGCACTCCTTATATACTTCCGGGTCACGCTATGATGACGTTATAGGCTGTAGCCGGCCAATGGTATTGGAATAGTTTGATTCTTGGCTTTCAGACATCGTTTCACGTGTGACATTCCCTGTAGCATTTCAAACGCAGAGTAGAGTTCCCTTTCGAAAAGGAACTAAAAAGGTTGTTAAAAATAAACAAGAATTTTTAATATAACGTTGTGAGCTTAATGGCAATAGGGGTATGCTTAAAGGGTACAAAAATGTACCCATTAAGCACAGCCAGACTTTTTGCATTTAATAATGTGCATCTTAACTGAAATGCTTTTGTCATTCAAAATAAAATAAAATATTATTGTGTGAGAGATTAATATATTATTTTAACATAACTTCTTGTACTGAAACCAATATCATGTCCACTAAAAATGTCTCAATGTAGATTTTGGTGAGCTTAATAGGTACGTTTACCCACAACTGCGCTTGATGTTGTGACTTTTATTTTGACAGCACTGAGAACAGCTCAGCCAGAGCCTGAGCTCACAGTGCTCGCATTCTCCGTCTTCATTAGTTTCTTCATTATGATGTTTAACAGCCCTGTCTAATACATTATTAGATAGAACTACAAAGAAAATAGACAGTATATGAAAAGTGTTAGCTTTTGCTGTGTGGTTGATGCTCAATGTCTCAAGGTGAGCAGAAATGCATAACTATGTTTCGCCTGGTCCACTTAAAGTAGCGTTGGATTTTCTCCTTAGTGTAAGGTTGAGAGGTCTATCTTTCACTGTTTTCAATGTTTGTATGGTTAGTTATAGACTTGGTGCACAGCTTTTTAAAAATAGTGGGTGATGGTGTTTCGCATTCAATTGACCAATCGTCAATCACTGGTAGTTCCTTTTGTGCTGGGTTAGACCTTTTACATGTTTAGTAGTTGTGATTCACCACTTGCAACATGAAAATGCTCTAAACACGCCTCTTAAGCACGCAGAATAATGTAAGTGAATATTTTTTGATGTAATCACGCCTTTGAACGATTACGAAATTGCGGAATTCGTAATCACGATTAGAAATTCGATTAATTGTGCAGCCCTAATTCAGTCATCACTTACTTATGGTCATGACGTTCTAAACCTTTATGACTTAAAGGGTTAGTTCACCCAAAAATGAAATTTCATTAATTACTCACCCTCATGTCGTTCCACACCCGTAAGACCTTTGTTCATCTTCAGAACACAAATTAAGATATTTTTTATGAAATCTGAGGGTTTACGAAGCACACATAGGCAGTAACGCCATTGCACCTTTTGAGGTCCAGAAAGTAAAGTCATCGTTAAAATAGTCAACGTGACTACAGTGACTCAACCTTAATGTTATGAAGCAACAAGAATACTTTTTGTGTGCAAAAACATATGACTTCAAATAATGACTTTATTCAACAATTTGAACTCAGTTGACGTAGTGAACTCATTGCAGGCTTCCGTGTTTTAATGACAGAAATTTCATTTTTGGGTGAACTAACCCTTTAACACTCTGAGGTCTGAGGTATCACTGGCGATACAACAACGTTTTTTTTCTTACCAGTGTGAAAGAGACTCTGTCAATGTTGCACATACAATTAAGAGTTATAAACCATTTTAATCTGTGGAATATCTTTTATTTGTGTACACTCAGAGTAAAAACAAAATGTTGTGCTTTTTGTAAAATAAAGAAAACATGCGTGATCTGTCGTCTCCCTCTGAACGAAGTCCAATCTAATAGTTTTCAGAAAATGAACTGTAACTTAGTGAATACTAAATGACACAAAAATGAGACTTATGTCTAAAAAAACTTTGATATGTCAGGTTTTAAATTGTGTAAGTCAAATCAAAAACAAAAATTCTGTGTTTATGTAATCTGCATGAAAAGAGAGCCATGTCAGAAGTCCGTGATTCAGCTCATTATCTGCTAATGCAGCCACGCCCCACGGAGCCAGCGCTATTCAGAGGCAAATTCAGTCAATACATGCATACATCATCTCAATCGTGTATTTATTGTCTTGAAAATTGTTTTGAATAGCTATAGTTAGCGATCTCTAGCCTCTGTTAGTTCAGTTCCTGGAGAGTCACATGACCTGTTCTTCTTTAGATAAATTTGTGGACTAAAGGTGTTCAGAGCGCCCTCCGGCTGCAAGTATGAATTGAAAACATAGTATCTAGCGCTTATAGTGATGACAATAAATACTGAATAAATATTACTCCTCTGTATAGAAAATTGACATACATATGAGAATCCATCCATATTTCTCCAAATGTGCATGCTTTTAGCTAAAAGCCTATATGAAATGCCACAGAGGTAACATAATTGTTCAGACACTTTGCATCACAGAAATACATTATATTTTCAAGAATATAATAGAATACCATTATGTTAAATTGTAATAATATTTCACAGTATTGTTGTTTTTTCTGTATGTTTGATATACACCATGATGAGCTTGAGACATGATCACAGAGGGTTTTTTCACAGCCTACCTGACTGAAAGAACTCATTAATATGCAAGTCATTCCAGGTCTTTATGCAATTCTTTTGTCTTCTCAGGTGAGAATCACACATTATTCATGATGATTCACGCCTCCACGCATACTGTGTTTCTTGACAAAAAGTACAAAATTCAAATTTCTCTATTGTATTTATGAAGGAGCAAGCAGCATAATTTTTACATCATTCTGAAGAAAAAACTCTAGTCTACAAACTCCAATACCCAGAAATCTTGTGAGAACATATATATTATTTTTTTGTCCTTATATCAGTGACTTAAGACAAACATGTACATACATGTTTCTCACATATTATTGTAGCCTAGTTTGTGCTGAATACAGTGTAATGACACTTTTTCCATTAATATGTCTATGAACAACTGAAAAAAGCATAAATGTCAGGGCATGTCAAAACTTCTCCAGGGCCCCGAAAATCCTCAGACCCCAGAGGGTTAATATCATTTCCCTTTCCACGTAAAGGTATTAATAATATTATTATTAGTATTGGTATTACAACAATAATAATATTAGTACAACACTGGCCCAAAAATGTGTGACCATTTGAAGCAACAATTTACTGCAGAAGTGCTTGTTACACATTAACACTGTATTCTTTTGATTCACAGAGCAGCGAGAGGACACAACAGAACTTGGTAAGAGAAATTTGACTGGTACTGTCAGGGTTTTGCAGGAGTGAGGACCCAGGCGCAGAATGAGCAATAAAGGGATTTATTAACAACACTAAAGACAGCGCACAACAGGGAGAAATAGGTGTGAACCAGTCAAACAGCAGGGCAGGGCAGACAACACAACGACAGGCAGGGTTGATGACCACTGACACAGTCCAAGTTGGTGAAGACAGAACCAGAGGCTTGACGAGAGAGTGGACTGCTGTTAAGGTCCTTGCTGCCAGGCAGAAGAGTCAGGCCAGGAAACTCAGGATATGAATGACAGGATCTATAAGCACAATACACACGGTGAACACACAACAAACCAGCAAAGACATGAGGGAAGGAAGCACAATATAAAGGGACCAAAGCACACAAGGTTCAGGTGAGCACAATTAGTGAAACGAGGACTAGACAGGACTAAACAAGGGGGCGTGGTGAAAGCAAACTAGGAGGTAGGACAAGAGGAGCACATGGCAAACACAAACAAAGACAAAGCCATGTGCTGACAAATAACAAACATAGATACATGAAACAAAGACAACACAGACAAGGCTGCCAGGGCAGAACCCTGACAGTACCCCCCCCTCCAATGGACGCCTCCAGGCGTCCACACTGGGTGAAGGGGTCCATGGAGGTACCAACTGGGGAGGCGGGAGGGGAACAAAACTCGAAGTTCTGGGGCATCCAGAAAACACAGGGGGCGGAACTGGAAGGGAGGGAAAGAGTCCAGGGGAATAGTTCGGGGCCGACCAGGGAGAAGCTGACTTGGGAAACGCATAATGACCAGGCAATGCTGAGGGTGGGATGGGAGGGGTGGGAACAGACTTGGTGGTGTTCCTGGGAAGATGGGCTTGCTCCAGGAGCCATGACTGCATTGGCAGGAAGGATGAGTCGTTGGGAAACAGACACAGATACAGACTTAGTCCCTGAAGTCCTGGAGGATGTTTCGAACACTGGACTTAAATCTGCAGAAATGCCCTCCAGGGCCTCAAGGACACACATTGGACTGGACTCGGGAGCGCCCTCCTGGGCTGCACTGGCGTGCTCAGGGACTGACTCGGGAGCGCCCTCCTGGGCTGCACTGGCGTGCTCAGGGATGGCTTCCATGGCCATGACAGGCTGAATGGGAGCCTCTGAAATGGCCTCCGTGGCCAAACTGATGAGAGCAGGCTGCTCTGGAATGGCCTCCGTGGGTATAACATGACTAACAAGAACAACATCAATGGGCATGACATGATTGGCAGGAATTCTCTCACTGGGCAAGTCATGACTGGTGAAAAGCTCAGAGGTGGCCTCCGTGGCCATTGCGGGCAGATCAAGACACCCTGAAATGGCCTCCGTGACCTGGTCCAGAGCAGCTTCTTGGGAATTAACATGACTGGCAGGGTCGGTTTCTGTGGGCACTACAGCACTGGTTAGCTGTTCTGAGGGGTCCTCCATGGCCATATCAGGCAGGGTGAGATGCTCTGGAATGGCCTCTGTGGCCAGGTCAAGAACAATTTCTGTGGAGGTAGCCGTGCCAACTTGAATACACACCTTGGACAAGACAGGACTGGTGAGTGATTCAGGCAGTGCAGTCTCAGGTTCTCTCAACAAAGGCATAGCTGGTGAAGTAAGTGGCTTAGGGTTTGGTTCCAGACTAAATATTTCTGGAACCACTGGATACAGGACCAACTGAGTCAGGTCCTCCTGGACCATAGGATAAAGAACCTCTTGACTCAGACTCTCCTGGACCTCTGGACCGGGGGCCTTTTGACTTGGGCCCTCCTGGACCAATGGGTTTAAGCTCTCCTGACTATGGTCCTCCAGGACCACTGGACTAGGGACCTTCAGAATCAGGTCCTCTGGTACCACTGAACTCTGGGAAACCCAACCAGGGCCCTCCTGGGCCAATGGATTAGAGACCTCTGTACTCTGGCCCTCCTGGACCAGTGGGCTTAGGACCACAGGAAGAGCATTTGACTGCACAACATGCACCCGCCTTTTCTTACGCTTCCGGGGGCACAAAAGTGCATGACTGGCCACTTCAGGGGTGACTGCCACCTTCTTGATCAACTCTGGGGTGACTTGAGTGGACTGGACAGACTCTGGGGTGACTTGAGTGGACTGGACAGACTCTGGGGTGACTTCAGTGGACTGGACAAACTCTGGGGTGACTTGAGTGGACTGGACAAACTCTGGGGTGACTTGAGTGGACTGGACAGACTCTGGGGTGACTTGAGTGGACTGGACGGAGACAGAGACTGATGCAGCAGCTTTTGCTGCCCTCTTCCTTCTCAGTCTACGCTTTAACGTGGGAGTCAGAGGAGGATCTTGAACTTGACTCGAAGGATGGATGGCAGTATGGTCACTGCTGCAGGCGGACTCTGGTGGTGTGAGTATCTGCCAGTCCTTGCGGTGGTGGAGATACTTGGAAAAATTCCAGAAGTCCAGAATCTTTAATTGATCCATCTCCCAACGTGGTAGGGGGTCATCCAAAGAAAGGTTAAAGGCCTCCTTAAGGGCCCCATCATTGTATTCCAGGCCCTTAGCCATGGTCCAAAAGAACTGTGCAAAGGACACCACATCCCGGCCCTGCTGGCGAAGCGATGCCAACCCCTGTTGGAGTGCCAGTCTCTCTTGGACAGTCGCGGGGGGAACTACACGGATGCTCATTGCTGGGTCCGGTCTTGGCTGGTTTGTTCTGTCAGGGTTTTGCAGGAGTGAGGACCCAGGCGCAGAATGAGCAATAAAGGGATTTATTAACAACACTAAAGACAGCGCACAACAGGGAGAAATAGGTGTGAACCAGTCAAACAGCAGGGCAGGGCAGACGACACAACGACAGGCAGGGTTGATGACCACTGACACAGTCCAAGTTGGTGAAGACAGAACCAGAGGCTTGACGAGAGGGTGGACTGCTGTTAAGGTCCTTGCTGCCAGGCAGAGGAGTCAGGCCAGGAAACTCAGGATATGAATGACAGGATCTATAAGCACAATACACACGGTGAACACACAACAAACCAGCAAAGACATGAGGGAAGGAAGCACAATATAAAGGGACCAAAGCACACAAGGTTCAGGTGAGCACAATTAGTGAAACGAGGACTAGACAGGACTAAACAAGGGGGCGTGGTGAAAGCAAACTAGGAGGCAGGACAAGAGGAGCACATGGCAAACACAAACAAAGACAAAGCCATGTGCTGACAAATAACACAAACATAGAGACATGAAACAAAGACAACACAGACAAGGCTGCCAGGGCAGAACCCTGACAGGTACATGATGGTTTATATTACCCACCATTCTGAACATTAATGGGTGCCTTATCTTGTATTACTATACAATGGATTCTGCAAAAACTATTGAATAAACACTCTCTCTCTCTCTCTGTCTCCATCTCCATCTCCATCGCACAACTGTACCCTTGAAGCTGTGGGTGCTTCTTACTCTCAAAGTTCAAAGCTTTTAAAACCTTCATATTTAGGTGAGAAGTGGTATCATTTTTGTGGTGTGAATTTGAATACATTTTAAACAATTTTAATAAAAAAAATTATCTTTCTTACCTGTTGCTTATGTTTGAAGGTGAGTACTTAATGACAGAAATGTCATTTTTGGATGAACTAACCCTTTAATATAGTTTCCTTTTCCACGTAAAAATATTAGCAAAATGAGATTGTCTCACAAAGCCATATGTGGTTTTAGATGTTCTAAACTTTTGACCAGTAGTATAGTTTACAGGTAGGTACTTTTAAAATTGATGCCATAATCATTTGTTTACATCCAAATGAAACCTCCACAAACCTCACTAACTTGAACAAATACAAAAAATAGTTCTTCCAATGAACCATTCGTTGTACTAGCGGTAAACCTACCTTTCGTCCTGTACACCTCCAACTCCTGGAAATTGTCCAGTGGTTTTACCATTCAAAGGAAGAAGCAATACAGTGTTGTACAACACTAATACAGTGTTTCATACAGTGTTATTACAACACTGATGGCCCAGTATACAGGGTCATCAGTGTTATAATACTTAGTGCTGTAATACCAATAATTAACTCATAATACTAACATTCAAGCGTAGAGAACTCATTATGAGCCATTCTGAACATTAATAGGTGTCTTATCTTGTCTTACTATACAATGGATTCTGCAAAAACTATTGAATGAATGCTTTCTACCTCTCTCTCTCTCTCTCGCTCTGTCTTCATCTCCATCGCACAACTATACCCTTCAAGCTAAAAGCAAAGGTCAAGGTTTAAAAGCTTCATATTTAGGTGAGAAGTGATATCATTTTTGTGGTGTGAATTTGAATACATTTTAAACCATTTTAATAGAGAAAAATATCATTATTACCTGTTGCTTATGTTTGTCTCTTGTTCTTTGGGTTTGGCAGTTGATGGAGATCCACACTTCATCATTGAGCTGCCTGATCAGAATGATGCTCTGTGCTTCAACATTGATGACAAACCTGGAACCATCTTCAACTTGGTTAGCGACCCACTTACAGGTGATTAATTCTGTCAAAAAACAGAAACATCTGTTTTGATGTGGGTAATTGTAACTAGATTTATTCTCCATTTTCTCTTTCTACTCGTATCGGTGTACAAAAAAAAAAAAATTAATAAAAAAAATATTCAGGCATTGTAGTGAATGGCCAGATCATTGGAGATAAGAAGGTCATCCCTGGGAGCAAGTTGCACACTTATTTTGGGCACTTTGGAATTGTTCATGAGAGGTTTGGCATCAGATTGATGGTGAACACAAAGGAGATTTCACTGACTGAAGAGGGAAAACAGGCAAAATTGTCCTGGACTAACAACAGGACTATAAATGGACTGAAGTAAGTGACAATTATTTACATGAATCTGTGCTATAGCATTATAGTTCCCCAAACAAATTAAAACTAAAATTAAAAGAATAAAAAAATAACAACATATTGTTTTGGAACTAATTATTTGTGCACAAACTATTCTTCTATGAGATTTTTGAGCTCAATCCTCCATCTTTTGCTTTCTTCAGCGTGGATCTGCAGGTGATCCAAGATTGCAGTTTAACAGTGACTTTGAGGAACTCAGTCAAGTTTCTTATTATCCTGCACAAAATATGGCAGAAGCACCCGTATCATCAAGACTACCTCGGGTTCTACACCTTGGACAGTCACCATCTTTCACACAATGTCCACGGCCTGCTTGGTAAAATAAGATGCTCCTAAATATCAGCAGAAAAACATATAGCTTACTTTCACATAAGAGAACATACATGGTTCTTTGCTAATATAGGCAAATTGTTTAGTGATGAAACTTTGATGACTTTTAAAATTACACTATGAATCTTTGGTCATCCCGAGCACATTCAAGTTTGTTCTTCATTAGTTTTACTAGTAAACAATTAGAATTTTTCAACTCTGTCTGTCCAAATAAATTTACAAAGTTCAATTCATAAGTTCATAAATTCATAAGTTGTGTACCAAATAACATAGTACTATACACTATGCACTTACATGAAGCACTACACTCTCGTTTAGTGTATGAAATTTCTCAGGTTATTTTGTCATCCAGCATGCCCCTCCCCTTTGGCTATAAATTGAATGCTGCAACTGTTGAACTGTAAAAATGGATATACATGTTGAGATTTGCTACAGTTTATATTGAACACTTATTAAATTATCAAAATTTTTAAATATGGACATTGAGCATTAGATGACATTAGAGCTGCACGATTAATCTTAAAAAGATCACGATCTCGATTCAAACACCGACACAATCTTACTGTATTAATAACAACAATTCACTCGTGTCTATTAAACCTTTGACAAAATCATACTGGATCATTCAAATCTGTGTTTGTGCTGCTGCGCTGAGCCAGACAGAGCAGTTTTGAACCACACAGTAGTTATTTCTGTATTACAAATAATCAAATTATCACAGAAGTACTGATAAAAGTTTAAAGTGTCTACGATAGCGATCAAAATAGAGCAAACCACCTTTTGAAACTAATTTGTGGTTACAAATAACGGTTGTTTCAATTACATTTTATGCCACTAGGTGGCGAAAAGTGACTTAAAAAAATGTATTTGTCATTGACTCATTCATTCAAAAGATTTGTTTAAAAAAAACACTGATTCATTCAGTAATGAAACATTTATTAACGAGTCACTGAATTCATTCAAAACCATTTTTTTTTAATGATTCATTCAAATCAAAAAAAATTTTTCCAGCAATTAATATTTTGTCAGAACATCTAGTAAATTACATGTTAATTTGTTTTGTTGTAGATTATATTCAAAATCGTCGGAGAACCATGATCTGTATTTGAAACCAAAAATAGTGATTCTCATTTTATCCAGAATCGTGTAGCTCTAGATGACAAAGATAATCTAAATGTAAAATAGGGAAAATGCACATGATGGACAAAGTCTGAATCAGTGTTTAAGAACAGTTTCTGAAATACTTCTACTTCTTCCAATGTCACTACACTTCCACTCCACCCAGCTTATCTATTCTTATCCTGAAGTTAACAAAAGGTTTTTTCTCTTTTTTTTCCACTGTAGGTCAGTTCTACCAGGGTGTTAACTTTGAGGTTAGTGACTTGTTTCCAGGAAAAGACCTTGATAAACAAGATGCCATCATGTTTGTGAAAGGAAACAAGCTCACGGTTACCAGGTGAGTGAAAATGAACGTAAATATGAATTGTTGAATTAACACCTGAAGACACAGAAATTTCATGCAGATTTTCATTGAATCTCATATGACTCCAGGGGCTGGAAGAGAGATTTCAGAAAGGATGTGAAGAACGGAGACAATGTTCCCTGCTGGTTCATTCACAATAATGGCACCGGACTCCTCGATGGAGTTCACACAGATTACATTGTCTCTGGTCTCTTCAATACAATCTAGACAACATCTGTCTCTAAACAGACCTTTGCACTACACACAAAGTACATGTTAGCTTTCATGTAGTCTTAAGTACATAATGTGATGGTTTTTATTTGGATATGATGCCATATTTGACAAAGCTGTACTACAACGCTGTTTGTGATAGTGATTTTTAAATATATACTATATTGGCATTCAATGGCTATGAAATAAACCGTCCTTCTAAACATGCCATGTGTTTCCATCTTTTGGCTCAAAATTGGGGATTGAACAAAGACCAACATGATATCGCTCAATAACTCATTGAGGGGAAAAAATTGCTTGAAAAAGAATATTAGTATACAACCCGAATTCTGGAAAAGTTGGGACGTTTTTTAACCCTTGTGCATTGTTCAAATTCATTACCCTTTCGTTATGTCCGTGGCTGAAAACATCCACTAAATTAAACTGCTGTCAAAATGTATCAGATAAATATTTTTTTTTAATTTTTTTGCATAAATCTGTTAATCAACCTCTGTCCTGATCAAAACTACTAAATGTTTAAAAAAAATTCAAGATTTTTACTTTTTTATTTTATTATAGTTTATAAATGATGTCACTGATTTGGAAAAAAAAAAACCCACACAAAATGACTTATTTTCAATATAAAAAGTGATTGTGGACTGGATTTTTTTACCTTTTATCAGAGTCTTGGACATGTCAAAGATTAGTAACAACATTGGTTTTGATGCATTGTTAGTTTTTGTGCAGCATCAGATTTAAATTTTAATTTTTTTCTCCCTCATTTATTGTTCGTGGCTGTTTTTGCCCCACTGATTTCCATTATAACGACATTTTTTGATTGCAAAGCCATGACACCATAAAATCATGCATTCTTGATTGATGGTGGTTTTCCCTGTTGGGAAGAGGTAAAATTTCTCATTTTTACAGTTGATCACCAGGTGGCGCCATTAACCCTTTAGATAGGCCTGTGCAAAAAAAGCTTAGTTACTGGCTTTTATATGGAATTATATGGAGTATAACAGCATATTATAGTGTGTGTGTGTGTGTGTGTGAGAGAGAGACAGAGAGGAAGACCTTTGCGCACTTACCTTGAAAATATGACCTCACCTCAGCTCTCAGAACTACATGGAGTAAACAAAAACAAAGTAGGTGTATTTATGCACCTGCTGCCTTTTGATGGGGAGAAGTTCAGACTAAACAAAAACAAGGTAAGTGGATTTAAACACTTGCATGACATCCTGCTGCGTGACTCCAGGGCCAACGCATTAAGGCAGGAACACACCAAGCCGACACCGACGAACTAGTGGCGACGAAAGCAGACTGCGAGGTTGGCTCACATTGGCAAGGTCTGGGTCCAAAGTTGCCCTCACACACCATACCGACGCTCGACAGCTGACGGCCAAGTAGCACGTCCATTTAGCGCCTGCATAAGATGAAATGCCTTTCCATACCAGCAGGTGGCAGTAGCTAAACAGCCAATCAGAATGACCAGATGACCCCACGGATGACGAGCTCCGATGCCGATTCAACATGTCAAATCGGCCGAAAAAAAGCTGACAGGGACCAACTTCAGCCAACAGTGAGGACCACACTGAGAAAACTTAGTCGGCTGAGGAACAAAATTTGCCCAACGGCTGACCGTCGGCTTGGTGTGGTCCTGCCTTTATGCCATTGCAAGGGTCCAGAACGTGGATTCTGTGTTCAATCTGTTTTGTTTTGTTTTTTTACAGAGGAGATGATTGACCTCCATGGGCGCCTGACAATGAGAAACTGGAGTTGTTCCACTTTGGCTCATAATATATTATGTTCATAAATTTGATGCAGAGTAGAATTTTTACAGAAAAAAAATGGAAAAGTGTATCACTGAAGGATTTTTTATGGTTTTAAACTGGCTTTACCATCAAGAAAAGACAAAGCATTTCACACATTATCACCATCAAAAGGCAACAGGTGTATAAATACACTTACTTTGTTTTTGTTTACTCCATGTAGTTCTGAGAGCTGAGGTGCATATTTTGAGTCATATTTTCAAGGTAAGTGCGCAAAGGTCTTACTCTCTCTCTCACACACACACACACACACACACACACACACACACACACACACACACACACACACACACACACACACACACACACTATAATATGCTGTTATACTCCATATAATTCCATATAAAAGCCAGTAACTAAGCATTTTTTTTGCACAGGCCTATATAAAGGGTTAATGGCGCCACCTGATGATCAACTGTAAAAATTTGAAATTTTACCTCTTCCCAACAGGGAAAACCACCATCAATCAAGAATGCATGATTTTATGGTGTCATGGCTTTGCAATCAAAAAATGTCGTTATAATGGATGTCAATGGGGCAAAAACAATAAATGAGGGAGAAAAAAATTAAATCTGATGCTGCACAAAAACTAACAATGCATCAAAACCAATGTTGTTACTAATCTTTGACATGTCCAAGACTGTGATAAAAGGTAAAAAAAATCCAGTCCACAATCACTTTTTATACTAAAAATAAGTCATTTTTTGTGTTTTTTTCACCCAAATCAGTGACATCATTTATAAACTTGGCAATTAAAAAGTAAAAATCTTGGATTTTTTTTAAACATTTAGTAGTTTTGATCAGGACTGAGGTTGATTAACAGATTTAGTTAATTAAGTTAATTGATATCAGGTCTGTCTGATTGTGGAATACTTCCAGAAAGCACTGTCTGTAAACACAATCCGCCGTGCCATCTGCAAATGCCAACTAAAGCTCTATCATGCAAAAAGGAAGCCATATGTGAATATGGTCCAGAAGCGCCATCGTGTCCTGTGGGCAAAGTCTCATTTAAAATGGACTGTTTCAAAGTGGAAAAGTGTTCTATGGTCAGACAAGTCCAAATTTGACATTCTTGTTGGAAATCACGCATGCAGTGTCCTGTGGGCTAAAGAGGAGGGAGACCTTCCAGCGTTTCATCAGTGTTCAGTTCAAAAGCCAGCATCTCTGATGGTATCGGGATTAGGGCTGGGGGATATATCGCATGTGATTGTCACGCGCATTTTCTCAGTAAAGCCAGTTCCCTGATTACCGCTAAATCGCCATCACCTGCTTTCAAATGGAGCGCCATTTAATAGACAGAGCCGTAGTTCACTGACAAGTCATGCAATATCGCGTTCATATCGCAGATGAATCGCCTTCGATAATGAACGCGATATTGCGTGGCTTGTCAGTGAATTGCGGCTCTGTCTATTAAATGCTGCTCCATCTGAAAGCAGGTGATGGCGATTTAGCGTAATCAGGGAACCGGCTTTACTGACAAAATGCGGGTGACAATCACATGCGATATATCCCCCAGCCCTAATCGGGATGCATAAGTGCATATGGTATGGGCAGCTTGTATGTTTTGGAAGGCACTATGAATGCTGAAAGATATATAAAGGTTTTAGAGCATCATTAAATGAAAAATACATCAAAGACGACCACAAACTCTTCAGCAGCTGGAAACCTATATCAGGCAAGAATGGGACCAGACCTGTAGCAGGCATCAAATTTTAAACGAGCTCATTTTGTGCATAAAATTGTAAAATTTCTCAGTTTAAACATTTGTTATGTTATCTATGTTCTATTAAGAATAAAATATTGACTCTTGTAATTTGAAAGTCTTTTAGTTTTCATTTTATTCAAATTTAAATAATGTCCCAACTTTTCCTGAATTCGTGTTGTAATACAAAAATACCAAATGATCAATACTGAACTCAATTCAAGAATTTAGGAACAAAGATCACAACTTCCCCACTCCCACTCAGCTATTTGCTCTGGTACAAAACATACACAAGGGTTCAGAGTGTTTAAAAGTCCTGAATGCGATTGAGCAGACGGTGCACCATGTATGCAGGGTGGATATTTTGTGTGTTTGTGTGCGTATGTTTTACTTCAGGGTCTTTTGAGACGCTGGTCATCACAAAGGGCACTGAGCAATGGGTAGGTCTGCTTTTGTTAACCTAATGTATGTTTTGTTGCACTAATGAAGTGCCTTATAATCATTAACACGTTGGCGATGATCAAAAACATTCTACAGTATGTCTTCAAAATCAATACAGTATCAAATATTGGAAAACAGTTCAGCCATCATAGTTTATCTGTACAGTAAGGCATGCACTTATTCCCCTCTAGGACAGCGAAACCAGCATGACCAGGCTCTTAAAGGTATTGCAATGATGTTGCTACAAGACAAGTCTACTATGCCAATACATTACATACAACAGTGGTTCTCAACCAGGAGGCTGGGGACAACTGGAAGGCCTCAGCAATCTTCATTTCAATTCATTACATTACATTTCAAATATATATTCAATCATGACAAGTATCAGAATTGTTTTAGTATGTTAATGGATATGGATATTTGGTCTGCTACATACATTGCTGCCATTGCTGCTACAGAGCAAATACAGACACACAGACACGCTGCTTTGAACATGTAAGATATGCTGCTGCTGCATGAATAGGCATACATAAATCCTATAGCAGATATAGATGGAGCTGGGGCAGGTCAAGGTTTTCAGAAAAACTCTTTGACCAGCTTACAGCAACACTAAACCAAAATGTTGAGCAAGCGATGGCTGCAGAATCAGCAGACACCAATAAGCTGGTTCCAAGTAATAAATGATGTGACTGCTAGCAGATTGCATGTAAAAGACCTATCAGCGTACCAGATGAAATATCCAAGCCAATAATGAAAAGCCTATTAGTAAAAAAGTTTGAGAACCATTGATGTGCAGTATTGATGTTACAGTAAGAATTAGGAAGGAGCCAAATAATTCACAATACATGATGTAGGCTGTTTTTTATGTTTAGCTTGACTATATAAATCTTTTACAACTACACACTGTATATTGTTGCCATACAAAATAAATTTTCCAATTGCCTCCTAACAGAAACGAAGTGTGAGCAGTGCTGAGGTGGGAACTTTTCATTATATCTCACACAAGTTTGTCAAGATTTTGAAATGAATGTGACAAGTTAATGAGTTACCATTACCTGATCTGACTCTTAAAAAATACTTTTGTTGGCTAATAATACAGTTAATTTATATACATTTAAAGAATTACATTTTATAACATGGTATTTGATTAATTTATTATTTAAACATTTAAATATATCAGTCATTAAAGGGTTAGTTCACCCAAAAATGAAAAAAATGCTCACCCTCGTGTCGTTCCAAACAGACTTTTGTTCATCTTCTGAACACAAATAAAGATATTTAAATGAAATCTGAGAGATTTCTGTCCCTCCATTGACAGTCTACGCAACTACCACTTTGACGCTTCAAAAAGTTCATAAAGAGAATGTAAAACTAATCCATATGAATTGACATGTCTTCAAATTTTCTGAAGAGACTTGGTCACTTTTTATGATCAACAGATTGGATTTAGGCTTTTATTCACAAATAAACATTGATCAGCAAAAATGAACAGAAGCTCAACCACACATACTTGATGTGCGAGAATAACCTTGAGAACAAACCTCATTGGTTCTCGCATGTCAAGCAAGCATTCTTGAGCTTCTGTTTACCACAACTGATGTGTGAGCTGATGAATGTTTATATGTGATTAAAAGCCTAAATTAAATCTGTTCAGCTTATACAGCGATTGTGTCTCCTCAGAAAATTTGGACTAAAACACTCAATTCATAATTGACAATATTTTTATTGACTTTCTGAAGCGTCAAAGTGGTAGTTGTGTGGACTGTCAAAGAAGAGACAGAAATCTCTCAATTTTATTAAAAATGTTTTCATTTGTGTTACAAAGATGAATAAAAGTCGTATGGCTATGGAACGACATGAGGGTGAGTAAATGATGATAGCATTTTCTTTTTTGGGTGAGCTAACCCTTTAATATCACTGTGTCCATGTTTCTGCATGCAATTTTACTGTGGTTATTCATAATATTTGACTTGAATAAAATTCATTTACAATAAAGGTCATATTTTGTAGTGTAGCTGACACTGACATCAACAAGCTCAACCTTTGTCCTGAAATGACCACAGTCTAAATAAATAATCGCGGTTGCAACATATGTTTGCAGTTCTGTGATTTGTGGAGTTCAGCTAAATTTTGGAAAGGTTTTTTTAAAAAGGACTCCTTAAAATAAACTCTTAAACTCTTTCTTTTAATGCGTTTTTATTCTTCGTATTTATATTCTTTTCAGATAGAGATACAGAGCGTGAAGGTGGACTGTAAGGTGACATCACGTTTCGCCCACACTGTCATGACCACGAAAGCTCTCAATAAGGCCAACATCTCAAAGGAAGTGTCTTTTGAGGTGGAGTTACCAAAGACCTCCTTCATCACCAACTTCAGCATGTCAGTCTTTTCCCATTTGATTTAGTTAAAAATCCAAGCAACTCAGAATGAGCCAAAAGATCTGCTGCATTACAGTTTTATACATGTTTGCATTTTGAAAAATTATTGCTACATTATTGCTATCATTTTTGGGATTTTCAGGGAGATTGATGGCAAGACATATACAGGTGTGGTGAAGGAAAAAGAGAAGGCCAAGCAGCAGTATGAGAAGGCTGTGTCATCTGGTCAGACTGCTGGTTTAGTCAAGTGAGAAGAAGAAAACAGAAAGTCAATCTGAACTTGCTTGTTGCTCACATAATTCTAACTAACTGGTGTTCTGGTATTGCAGGGCTTCAGGTAGAAAAATGGAGAAGTTTTCTGTTTCGGTGAACGTCGCAGCAGACAGCAGTGTCACATTTATTCTCACCTATGAGGAACTTCTTCAGCGACAGTTTGGCAAATATGAGCTCATGATCAGAGTCAAACCCAAACAGCTGGTCCAGCACTTTGAGGTTCATTATTAACTAACTGCAGCACATTTTAAAACATAATTTGAGGAGCCACATAGTATACTTTTAATAAATTACTTAGTCAGTAAGTGAACTGGTGGTATTTTAAAAGTAAAAATGTAAACTTAAAATCTTGATGTTGAAAAACTTTGAAAAAATGTTGAATGTTCATGGCCATGTTACTTGGCATTTACCTGCCTACAAATATGATTACGTAGATCTATTATGCATGGTATTGTCTTCCAATCTAACAATCTAAAACATCTTATAATGAACAATTTTACAGCATTTATTAGCTTTTGTTAATGTTAGGTAATAAAAATGTTCATGTTAGTTCACAGTTAACTAATGTTAACAAATACAACTTTTGATTTTAAAAATGTATTAGTAAATGCTGAGATTTACATTAAGATTAATAAATGATTGTTCGTTGTTAGTTCATGTTAACAAATGTAGTTAACTAGAGTTACAAATGAAACCTTACTATAAAATGTTACCACAATTTTAGTAGTAATATTTCCTCTCTTAATATGAACACCTGGCATTTGACTGAATTCATATTATGTAATTAATTAAATGCAAAAATAAATGAGTAATCAGTCCTGTCTCTCATTCACAGATTGTGGCAGATATCTATGAGCCTCAGGGAATTGCATTTGTGGACGCCTATGGTACATTCATGACCAACGAGCTGCTCCCTCTAGTGGAGAAAACTGTAACTGATAAGAAGGTGACTATTCAAAGATTTTCAGTGGAGGGATGCCACATAGCGTAAAGCATAATACTAATAAAATAATACTAAAAGAATCTCTATTAGACAATAATAATGGTAGTCATAATAATAATTATATCAATTTTAATCTTTGTTCAGGCCCATGTGTCTTTCTCTCCAACACTGGATCAACAGAGAAAATGCTCTGAGTGCGACGGCACACTCATTGATGGAGATTTCTTCATTAAGTATGATGTCAAACGTCCTCATGACATTGGTGACATTCAGGTCAGATATCTTTTTTCAAGACATGCATGAAAAAAAGTCAAAATGACAAATGACAATAACATCAAACAGTTAACACGCATGCTCTCATATATTTAAGGTGTAGTAAGCGATTTCTGAGAAACAAGGCTCAAAAATTAACTTTTCTACTTGGTAGCACTGGTGCTCCCAACTTCAAAACAAAAATGTAGGAGCACTCACCAAAAATTAACATCATCTGTAACTTTACACTGCTACAAAAGAAATCTCTCAGTGTTCTTTTCATATTCTCTCTTCAGCTCCTTAAATTTTGCGCAGTAGTTCTCTCCCTGTCATGTGACAACAGAGCGCAGTGAAAGCAATGATTGACAGCTAATATTAACCAAATCTAAATTCTGAATTAAAGTTAACAATGTAAAGATGAAGTTTAATTGGTTATGTAACATTGGATAGAACAGTGGATCGGTCACTGTATGAACGTTTTGTAGAAAAATAAAAACAAGTTGCACCACAACAATCATTTGCTTACAAATATATTTTGAAGCTGCAATTTTAAGCCTTGAGAAACACTGTTGATATTTGAAATCAACCCAAACACACCCCTCCCTTCATTCCTCCCCAAAGTGCACAAACACACAATGCAAGAGTTGATGTTTCTTTAGCAGAAGTGAAGCAAAACAATGCTTGAACATACAGTAGCCTACACAGGTATATACAAGCAAGAGATGACACAAAAAATGACACTTAAAACTGTCCTGTTACTACAGCTAACAACAGCATCTTGGTTCTGTGAAACACAGCAAAACCATTGTTACTCACAAACGGAACAGAAACAATGCAACCTCAGCGTCTGGAAAGCTTTTCTAACATTAATATGTGTCCTAAAGCTCTTACCTGATCATAACCCTTCTTTATCAAGTGATATTCCTCTGAACTTTTCTCTTTTGTAATGTCTCTCAGCCATCTCTCTTTCAACAGTCTTTCTTTAAATCTCTCTCTTGCTCTCTCTCTCTCTTCCCAAATTATGAGTGCTTACAGCCCCTACTGCTGCTTGGTTACAAGTGTGTCATGGCACTCGGTCCGATCGACTTTCAAGAACATTTTTTTAGAAATTGCATACTGCACCTTTAAAGTTTGAATCCTGATCATGTCATTAGTCCATTCTCCCTTCCATTTCCTTTACTCGTTGTACTTTTCTTATAAATAAAAATGGCCATATATATATATATATATATATATATATATATATATATATATATATATATATATATATATATATATATATATATATATATATATATATATATATATGTATATAATATATATATATATATATAATAAATGTATCATCTACAGATTGTGAATGGATACTTTGTGCATTTTTTTGCACCAGCCAGTCTTCCAAGAGTACCAAAGATGGTTGTTTTTGTGATAGACAACAGCTACTCTATGTTGGGAAATAAAATGAGTCAGGTGAGTTGATGTCAGGTAAATGAGAAAAAACTGTTTTCAATAGATTGTCAGTACTTGGGACAGTTAATTTGTCTGTGTTTGTTGCCGGAACGAGACCAAAGAGGCCCTAGTGACCATACTGGGTGAACTCCCAGAGGACGACTACTTTGCGATCATCGTCTTTTCATCCACCTTTGTTGTATGGCGGCCACATTTAAGTAAAGCAACAAAGGAAAATGTGCATGCAGCCCAGGAATACGTCAAAACAATTAAAGTTATTGGTGGTAAGTAATATGAAATATACATGAAATTAAAATAATCACTGAACAAATTATAAACATGATTAATTGGGTGCAAACCAAAACATTAAATAAAGCACAACAGTACAATGGACAGTGACTAGGAAGGAGCCCTTTGAGGTTTAAAAGCAGAAATTTAAGCTTTTATTTGTTAAAACACATTAATTCTTCCTTTATAAATATCCTAAATGAATTGTAAATTGGTGGAACTACTGTTTTAGGAAGATTACTTTAATAATTTGTCACCAGTGTGGTTCATGTATTATGTAAATCAAGTACATTCTCAATAATATACAGAGCTTTACTCATATTGAACCTGGATTATTGCTTTAATTTTGCTCTTCCATGTCATATTAACCTGTGGGAATGTCGATATATATGATGTGATGATACAGAATTTCATAATATTTATTTAAATTGGTGAAAGAATTCCTAAAGTTGTCAATGCACTAAGAGCAGCAAAACAATGAAGTTTACCTTACATTTAAGGATATTTCACTGTTGGCAAAATGGGCTTTCAATAAAACTTGGCTGCCTATGCAGTAGAAAAAAAAATTAAATTGGTGCTACCTGACTAGAGAGAAAGAAAAAAGGGTGTTGTCTTCACTTTTGCCATATAGGTAGGAGAACGTCAACACTCATATTGCACTGGGCATGTTGCCATCCAAGGCCACTCCCACCAGTCTGCTATAGATAAGCTTGACCAGAGTCAAATACCACCTTGCTTTAGTATGAAATACTTCTTAGCAAAACTTTTAAACATAATGGTGTTGACTTGCATTGTTTCCAAGTGCAAGAATTTAAAGAGTAAACATTTAGCGGGAGTGAGTTACGCCCCGGGTTACTTCACTGTAACCCTGTTCCCTGAAAAGGCGGGAACGAGAAGCTGTGCTTTATTTAGCGCTATGGGAACGTTTTTAGTCGTGACCAGCTGTGAATATATGTGTAAAACAACGTCAACGTCAATGACATTGACCTATATTTATAGCCTTGCGTGACGTCATTGGAATGCGTCGTAGCGAGGCTATAATTAGATGATCCACCTGTGCATCAGCAGATATTTTGTCTGAAGGGCAGTCCAGGGACATCTCAGTGCGGCAAAGAAGCACAGCTTCTCGTTCCCGCCTTTTCAGGGAACAGGGTTACAGTGAAGTAACCCGGGGCGTTCCCTTTCAAAGGCTACACTCTAAGCTGCGCTTTATTTAGCGCTATGGGAACGAGAATACCCACGCCGCCGCACTGTGTGTCCGGACCTCCTGGCTGTGAAGTGTGTCACAAGCACAGAGAGTCTCAGACACTAGCTTGTGATGTAGACTCAAGGACATGAGAGCCCGGAGTGACATGAACATCCAAACTATAAAACCTTATGAATGTGTGCGGAGAGGACCAACCTGCCGCATCACAAACATTTTGTAAGGGGCGCCCCCCGCCAAAGCTCTAGAAGAGGCAACCCCCCTGGTGGAATGAGCCCTGATGCCCGTTGGCGAAGTATGACCACGCGCCTCATAGGCAAGGGCAATAGCATCTCTCACCCAATGTGACATGGTCTGTTTCGTGGCGGCCGCACCCCTGTTATGGCCGCCATGACAAACAAACAGTTGCTCTGACTTACGCCACTGGCTGGTGCGGTGGACATAAGTCTGAAGAACAAGGACTGGACACAGTCTGTGAAGTCTCTCCTGATCCGGCGTTGTGAACAACGGAGGGCAGAAGGCTTCAAGGGTGACCGGATGCAAGTTCGAGAAAGGAACTTCAGGTAGATAGTCAGGATGAGGATGCAAAATAGCTTTCACCATACCTGGGGCAAAGTCTAAGCAGGATGGCACAATGGACAGAGCCTGCAGATCCCCAATTCTTTTCAAAGAAGTTATAGCCATAAGAAAGACCATTTTCAGAGTTAACAGTTTGTCAGAAACTGACTCTAATGGTTCAAAGGGGGTCTCAACCAGGCCCTCTAGGACTACTGCTAGGTCCCATGAAGGGACCTGGTTCTAGAAGGGGGCTTAAGCCGCCTAGCTCCTCGAACGAAGCGAGAGAGAAGGACATGCTTGCCCAAAGGCACCCCGTCGATCAGAGCGTGGCAAGCCGAGAGAGCGGCCACATAAACCCTGAGAGTGGCGAGGCATGTACCTGTCGATAACTTTTCCTGCATGAAGTCCAGAACTGTAGCAACTTGGCAGTTTACTGGATCTGCATTGTGTGCAATACACCATCTTTCAAAGACACCCCATTCATTGGCATAACTTGCTCTAGTAGAGGGAGCTCTAGCATTTAAAATAGTCTCGATAACTTCAGGTGAAAGCCCTGTGTCCCTCAGTTGGTTCCCCTCAGGGCCAAACATGAAGATTCCACATCTCTGGCCGGGGATGAAATATTGTCCCCTGCGCCTGAGACAGAAGGTCCCTCCTGCTCGGAATCGCGCAAGGCGAGCCGTCGAGGAGAGATATTATCTCTGAGAACCATATTCAATTCAGCCAACGTGGTGCTATCAGAAAGAGGCAAGTCACTTGTTGGCGAAATTTAGCTAGAACTCCTGGGAGCACAGAAACTGGAGTAAACGCATACAGGCACATTCTAGGCCACATTTGCTCATCACATCCAGACCCAGGGGAAGCTGGGTGACTCCAAAAGAAATAGAGTGGACATTGCGCTGCCTATTGGGGCGAAGAGGTCCATCTGTTTCATAAAATCTTTACCAGATTTGACTACCTCAGGTGGAGTTTCTACTCCCCCGTCGGTATGCTCTGTCTGGACAGATATCTGGGGATATAAATCGCCATGAGGGACAGGAACTTGTCCTGAGCCCAGAGCAGAACGCACTGCACCAGCCTGTCTAGACGTTGCAACGCAGGACACCCTGGCGATTCATATTAGAGGCTACCGCAGTAATGTCCACCCGCACTAGGACATGGTAACCCCTTAACTGGTGGAGGAAGTACTTCAGGGCCAGAAATACAGCCATCAATTCGAGGCAATTGATGTGCCAATCGAGATGATGACCTCACCATATCCCTTTGGACTGGACAGCCACCTAAGACCGCTTCCCAGCCCGTACAGGGAGCGTCTGTTGTTGGCATCTTGCAACATCAACGCACCTAGAGTGGGACCTAGGGTGAAGAACCGAGGTCTGAGCCACATAGAAAGGGAACGAAGCCGCAGCGCGTTACCCTTACCATAAACATGGATTTTAGAAAGTGCACGAAGCATTAGCGCGTGACTTACCATTAACATGGATTTTAGAAAGGGCCCTTATTTACCGTAGAGCATTGCCTAGACAATACCTCTCGGCTCTGAGCCACAACTGAAACGTCTCATGTGCAAGAGGCCCATAGGAATCACCGAGGACGCTGATGCCGTGAGACTTAACATTTCTTGATACTGCAGAACAGTGCAATCTTGGCCTAGCCTGACATTGTTCAGGGTGGTTAGAATGGTCTCGACTCGAGCGGGAGACAATCGTGCCCGCATCATGGTCGAATCCCATATGACCCCTAAATATGTCGTTCTCTGGGTAGGACAGAGACACTTCCTCTCATAAATCTCAACCCTAGAGAAACTAAATGGGCTAGTACAACACCTGTGTTGTAACACCATCTCTTGTGACTGTGCTAGTATTAGTCAGTCGTCTATGTAGTTCAAAGGCTAGGCCAAATGGAAGAACCCGATATTGGTAAGCTTTGCCCCGAAAGCGAACCTCAGGAACCTCCTGTGTTGTGGCAATATTTCTATGTGAAAATATGCGTCCTTGTGATCGATCGTGACAAACCAATCGTCATGTTGGATTTACGACACGATCATTTTTCTGGTTAACATCTTGAACTCGAGAGCTTTGACTGAAAGGTTAAGCCTCGAAGATCTAAGATTGGACGCAGCACCCCGTCCTTCTTGGGAACTAAGAAGTATCTGCTGTAGTAACTTGACTCTCTCTCTAGAGGGGGAACTGCTCTATGGCCCCTTTCTCCAGCAGAGATTGCAGTCTTATGACAGTAAAGTCGCTTGCTCCGGCTTCACGGTAGTGGAGACCACACCGTTGAAACGCGGAGGACGACAAATAAATTGGATTCTGTATCCTAATTCTACTGTCTTTAGAACCCACACAGACACCCACAGACACGTGGAAACTACTGCCAGGTTCTCTGAAATGGGCACTAGTTTTGATACTTCCGTTGAGGGGATGTTAGATGTTCCACGTCCTGATATGTTACAGAAATCAATGGAACACCTAACATGTCACTGAAAACCGCTGCCCCCCGCTGCTCCAGAGGTGGCGGGGAAGGAGGGTTTATGTGAAGATATTGAGAAGGGGCGGGTGTTAGATATTATGAGGCTGCTGAACATGACGAGCTGGTCCCTAGATTTATAAGGGGAAGCACAAATCGCCTTCTTAGCAGGTCAGCCTGGTCCACCTGCAACACTGCCATAGTGTGCAGCAGTACCAGTCTGATACACGGATCAAAACCATCACCCTCCCAACAGTATGGATGTTAATATGCATAGCTTGGTGGGGAGTGCTGTCTCTTTAAGTGACTACGAGCTCCAGAGAAGAGATAGCTCGCAAGCGTCTGCTCAAACTGGAGCATCATTGTTTAAATCACACGCCCTTGCACCCACGATAGTCAAATAAGTTGACATTGAAGGCACAAGAAAAATAAGGTTTCCCCATAACGAGTTAACGTCATGGAGAACCTATTTATTTTGCTTATATATGCATATATATATCATATAATTAAATATATAAATATAAACATATATTATAAAGGCCATTTCACTTAATAAATTCCTCAGAATTAAATGCAGCCAATTACCAGACAAGTAAAAACGGTCTGAATGAAAGGCTGTGCTTCAAACTTCCATAGATCAGTCTGATATGCCTGAAACACAGCCATTGTGTACAGTGCAGTAACAGCCTGACTCGTTGTGAAACGCCTCTGATGATGCACCCCCAGGGGAGAGATAGCATGCAAGCGTCTCTCCGATCTGAGGCAGCATCGTATAAACGCGTGCCTTTGCACCCGCGATAGTCGATCGGGTCGACGTCACGGGTACAAAACTCATTTATATTAGAAATGTTTGGGGTCTACTTGTGTCACTGCTTGAACGACCGTCCAGAGCAGTTCACTTTATCACAGGAGGAACGCTCAGAGACGGACAAACTCATATTCCATTCCAATGGAAAACACTTAATCGTCCTCTGCCCGAGCCGAAGAAGCGCCAGAACACGCTTCGGTCTCGGTAAAAGACATTGCGATCCGGAGAGAGAGTGAGAGCAATAAGTATAACCCCGTCTCTCGCTCCTCAGCCAGATCGCGCGAGCCCCACGATCACATTGTGGGTGCTGCCCCTTAAATAAGCAAAGCGAACGCGAAGCACTTTAACTGTGAACATTCACAATGCTCGCACTCGCCCCGTTACAACGCAAGGGCAGCGTGCTCTCCCCAAACAAACAAAACAATATTGGCGTGTGTCCGATTCGGAGATGGACCGCGAACACGGAGACACACGCCGTTTGCTTTGTTCAGCGATGACTTTCTCTCAAATATATAATATATCATATATGTGTGTTCACTTTCACTTGTCAGACAGAGTTGAAAAAGGAACAAAGGGAGAGAAAGTTCTGTGCACTGCCTGTCAAATCTAACTCCTAACAAGGTAATGAAGGAAAGAAAGAGTTTGAGCAGAGCTGCTTCACACACACACTTCACAGTATGGTCTCTGAAGACAAAAGACCTGCTGATGCACAGGTGGATCATCTAATTATAGCCTCGCTACGACGCATTCCAATGACGTCACGCAAGGCTATAAATATAGGTCAATGTCATTGACGTTGTTTTACACATATATTCACAGCTGGTCACGACTAAAGACGTTCCCATAGCGCTAAATAAAGCGCAGCTTAGAGTATAGCCTTTGAAAGGGAACTTTCAGTTTCCACTTTCCAGTGAAGGATCCAGTGAGTTGTAGGTAGTGGCTAAAGCCTGCAAAGTATCATAAATACACAGAGAACTCCGCAATGAACAATCTGAAAAACCTGTTTGTAGTCAGCATTTCAAACTGAATAACAACAAACACAGTGTTTTCCCCTCCAAACGGAAAAACTAAAACTAAAAAGTAACGTTTCATCAGTTGTGCGAAACCACTCAAAGCAAAACAGTCGCTGCTGCCATAGTGTTCCATTTTTATCATAATGCTGTTTAAAGAGTAGACAAAGCAAAACACGATACAATTTTCAATGATAAACCTACCCTTACAATGTTCTCTTAATAACCCTCTGTTGATCCGACTGTCCATGGGCAGGGATACAAAAATGTGGAAGTATAATCTGTAGTTTTCACTAAAGCCAAAAATCCGCCAGATGATGCGTTTTGTGCCATCCAGCGGACTTTTACTGACAAATAAAAATGAATTTCTCAGACCAGATAATGCGGAGAACGAGTAAACATTGTTCATTTACATACTGACACTGTAACAATGCTAAATTGGTTGAAAATCTGCAGCTAAAAAGTGCTAGTCATTTTTTAGACCTGCAAACGCAAACATCCACACTGAAAATCTAGGTCTCAATGTAAAAAAAGATAAAGATAAAAACGTTAGTTCCAGATTTAAAGTTATGACATAAAATAAAAATACACTTAATATTTTAAAAATAGAATATAGTCTGGACCCTTTCCACATCACTAATCAATTATAAAAATGTGTGAGATTAGCACCTTTTTTTTTTTTTTGTCTCAGGTACAGAATTGCATGATGCTGTCATTCATGGTGTGGAGATGCTGTATGAAGAACAGCGTAACGGGACAGCCCCAAAGAATATGGTACTGATGATCATTTTGCTGACTGATGGGGTACCAAAACAGTGTATGTATGCAAATACCATCAACCATTCACTATTTCCATGATTTTCCTTGAGGAACAACACTGACTAAGAGTACCCCTTAAGAAACATGCAGTAAACAGCCCTAGTGTCATTCATTATCTATTCTGAGAACAACTCAAAAAAGCACGGCTCAAGAGCAGAACAGATTAACCAATCAGTTATTTGTAGTTGTCATTTTTGTCACTTGTGATGGTAAATTTTATTCATAAATTTTACTCATTTTTCAGGGCCAAGAAGTCTTCCTGAGATCCAAGAGAGCATTCGTAATGCAATTAATGGGACTATCACCCTGTTCAGTTTGGCCTTTGGTAACGATGCAGACTATGGATTTTTGGATACTTTGAGCAAGCAGAACAACGGCATAGTTCGCAGGATTTACGAGGACTCAGATGCTCCGCTTCAGCTAAAGGTATCAAAACTGAGGTCTTTGCAAAATATTGATTCTTTTTAAATGATTAAAAGTAATTTTTTCATTTAATAGCTATCTTCATTCAAACAATCTCATAAATCGCTTTAAGAATGATAAAGTCCTAAAAACTTAAATAACGTCTTTCACACATTAGCAATACTTTCAGTTATGGAATATTTTAATATATTACCATTATTAGTAGTAGTAGTAGTAGTAGTAGTAGTAGTAGTAGTAATAAATATGTTATTAATAAAAAATTTACATCAGATTTGCACAAGAAATTTAACCTTATATTTCGGTTATGTTGATTATTATTATATCTGCTAAATAAATAACATTTGAACTGCATATTTTGGACCATGTCATTATTTTGATATCTAATTATTTGTTTAACTAATTATTGTATTTTAATTCATTTGTAATTATTTTTTGTAATATACCAACTTAGAGGTTTCTTGAATAATTAACAGAATAGCAGATGGTTTAAAAAAGTAAAATGAACACTATAACTAAAATATACCTATTAACTGGAATCTAATCAAAACCTTAGTATGAATAGTATGAAATGTACATCAATACCCAACCCTAGTAACAATATATTGTAATTGTAATTATACTTTAAATGTTGATTACTAGTAATGCTGACTTTCGAGAAAATACTACTAATGGTTTGCTAATGATTTGCTACCCAGGGATTTTATGAAGAAGTGTCAAGTCCTCTACTTTCAGAGGTGAATTTTCACTATCCGGACAACACTGTCAACTCATTGACAAGAAGCTATTTCAAACAGCTATTCAACGGCTCAGAGATCATGGTCGCTGGCCGACTTAACGACTTAAATGACATAAACGACTTTGCAATTGAAGTGTCCGCACAAGGGGTGAGTAAATAATCTATAGTTCCAATCACACATACACATAGTCCATAGCTTCAGTACTTTCTAAAAACTGTATAAATCTGTTATAAAAGTGGACATTGGTTGTTGAATGTATATGAGCTTAAAAGCATAATATGTCCTTGCAAGAGTGGAAAAAATGCCTTTCTGATGCTGATAATTAAGGGGGAGTGTGTAATTTCTGTGCCTCTAGCAAAACCATCTCAAAAGGGTTTTGAGAATACTTCCCCTGTCAGCCATTGGTTGGACAAACAGATAGCTCCGCTCCAAACTCACACCACTGGTTGAGCCATTGTTGCTATGTCAGGCTTACTTAAAGTTGCTGCTGCATATTAAGCTGGATAGGAGAAAGTATTTTAACAACTGAAAAAATTGCACACACTACCAATGAATCCAAAGATTGTAGCCACATTAATATCTATTATCTTAGTGAACATACATCATTATCAGTCATGAGCTGGAGGACTAATCCTGCTTTGTATGTTTTGCAACAGTTTGAAAATAATTTTGAGATGAAAGGTCAGGCGAATGCTCAGAAGTGGGATACCATATTTCCTGATGAAGAGTATATCTTTGGGGACTTCACTGAGCGTCTCTGGGCGTATCTGACCATCCAGGAGCTTCTGGATAAGAAGTCAGTTTGAGAAAACAAGTCTTCTTACATAGCTAAACCAATGTGACCTAAAATGACTAGTATAAATGTAATTTGACAGAATTATTTTCACTGATTTTAATTGGGTCTTACTTCATTCATTAATCTTTTAATGAGAAGATTTGAATCAAATCCAATAATACAAAAATATTTTCTAACAGAGACAAAGGTACACTAGAGGAGAAAGGAAATGCCACTGCTGATGCTTTGAGCCTTTCATTAAAGTACAACTTTGTTACACCGCTTACCTCCATGGTCGTCACTAAACCTGAAGATGAAGCCAAAAACAACACGTTCATTGCAGACAAGCTGACTGAAGGTATTACTAAACTGTCAAATAGCAAACAGAAGTTTGCAAAAAGTCATGGAAATGGTACATAAATCTCAGAGGAGAAGGCCATACATTTAAATACAAACTTGTTCCAGTGTTCTCTATGATTTTGTTAATATGACACTTTTTTCTCAACACTGATTCACAGAGGAACGAGGAAAAGCTGCAAGATATGGTAAGCCATTACACAAGAACTTATTAAATCTGGTTACTACTGACATCACTATCACAGTTTCCGCTCCTTTTGATTCCAAACCACAATCACAGTGCAGCTGTACTACAGGAAAATCAGGATCCTATCTCCATAGCGAAATCTATGATTAATGATCCAGTGATTAATTTTGAATTAATAATTCAAATATTGGTGCCTGGGACACTGTGAGCATGGAGACTGTAGTGTGCTAATGCACTTTCTTTTATATTTGACATTATGTGAAACCAAGTGAACTATTCTGATGCATTTATTTTATCTTATTTGCAGGTTACTCAGCAATACCGGCCAGCTACTCCCATAAGAG
The DNA here is from genome assembly GCF_024489055.1 of Chanodichthys erythropterus. Taxonomy (NCBI): domain Eukaryota; kingdom Metazoa; phylum Chordata; class Actinopteri; order Cypriniformes; family Xenocyprididae; genus Chanodichthys; species Chanodichthys erythropterus. The sequence goes on from NC_090226.1 coordinate 31,246,916, forward strand.
CTATGCACCTAAATATTATGGTAAATGTAATAAACATGCACTGGTCATGTGAAATGTAGGTAAGGATTCATAAGTCACATTAGCTGTGTTATTCTTACAATTTCTCAAATGTAACAGTTGATGGAGATCCACACTTCATTATTGAGCTGCCAGACCAGAATGATGCTCTGTGCTTCAACATTGATGACAAACCTGGAACAATCTTCAACCTGGTTAGAGACCCACTTACAGGTAAGAACAACTTGCTATGTTAGCAGAAATGTGCATTAACATTCCACAAGGCATAGTTCACAAGAACACAGGTTTTCTAAATGGTTCCCCCTCCTGGCATTATTGATTCATATAAAATCTAACAGGTGTAAACTATTCAACATTTTTATTAGAATTGTGAAAAGCTGTCAGCTTTGCAAGCTCCATTCTTCAGCAAAATGGTGACAGCAAAAAGTCCAACATAACAGAAACTCTTCTAATTATCCAACATAACAGTACATTATACACTAACACGCCTTTCCCTTTACTCTAATCAAGTAACCCATGGGAACTGATTCATGTAGGGTTTTTTTTTTTTTGTCTTGCCCTCAATCCCTGTTTAAAACCGCTAGCACAGTGTTATATATTTTGTTGACTAGTGTACTTACTGTCACAGACACGTCCGGTTCCACCTCACTCCCTTACCCATGCACTCAATCACCAGCTTACTGATCACCGCCACCTGAAGCTCATCAGCACCACAATCAGCACCAGCATAAAGACACCACACTCACACACTCACTGTCCGGTCTCGTTTGCACTACCTCAAATGTATGCTTACCTTAAGGACTCCCAACGCCATATCTACCTGCTCCAGACGTCTCCTCCAGCTCCCTTGTCTCCTGCTCCTCGTGTGTACTTACCTGCTTGTGTGTGTGAGTGTCTCCGCCTGCTCCTTCCTTCATCTGCATCTACAAGACATAATCAGGACAGTATTATATTCTCTTCATCTCTCATCTTCCCATTATCGGCTTATCATCACCCAGTGCTCTGCTAATTGTGAAATAAAAACTTACCTGGATTGATATTATCTCTGCCTCCGTGTCTCTGTTGTAACAGAAGACCGGACCATACCAACTTCACAGCATGAGCACCAACGACCCGTTTCAAGAGCTCGTGGACGCACTGCGCCGAGCACTCACACCACAGCCATCCTCACCATCATCATCCACCGCTGCAGCTCCCGCACCCTCCTTCACCGCTCCTTCACCAGCATTCACCGCCAGTCCCATGGCCAAACCGGCGCCCTACTCAGGATCGGCGGAGGAATGCAGCGGATTCCTTCTACAATGCGAACTGGTCCTGGAGATGCAGCCGCACCTCTACACTACCGACACAGCAAAAATAGCTTTCATCATTTCGCAACTGCAAGGTAAGGCCCTGCAATGGGCAGATTCCCTATGGACTCAGAAAGGCCCTGTCGTCCAATCATATTCGGCGTTCCGTCTCTCACTTCCGCGAGGTCTTTGGGAAACCTCTGAAGGATTCTTCTACTGGTGAGAAACTCTATAATCTAAAGCAAAGGAATCTCTCTGTAAATGATTATGCCTTGCAGTTCCGAACGCTAGCCGCCACCACCAGCGGATGGAATGAACAAGCCCTCATCACCTCTTTCCGTCAAGGATTGGAACCCAACGTGCGGCTGCATCTCGCTGCATACGAGGACTCAATGGGACTTGAACGCTTCATCCAACTCGCCATCCGCGGGGGTTCTCGTATGCAGTCGTGTCTCCTTGAGCACCAGGGCCAGTCGCCTGCCACCAACCTCCTCCGCCGGTCAGAACCCGTCAGCTCCCCAGAACCAGCCACCGAGCCTATGCAAATTGACCATTCACGTCTAACCTCCAATGAAAGACAAAGAAGATTAACTCTGAACTTATGTTTATATTGTGGATCTCCGGGCATGTTATCTCCACATGCCCAACCCGTCCTCCTCGGCCCGTGGTGAGTGCTATTTTCCCTTCCATTCAGAAAATGAAACCACTCACAACTATTCTAATCCTTACTGCTACATATACCTCTGTTCCAGTGGTGGCGCTCCTCGACTCAGGGTCAGCAGGAAATTTCTTCTCTGGCGCCCTCTGTCGACAACTCAAGCTCAAAATCTCCCCGTCTCCGGTTAACTATCAAATCCACTCCATCACGGGCAAACCCCTGAGCCGTAAGAACATCCGTCATTGTGTGGGACCAATTCAACTCTGCGTGGGTATTCTACATTCCAAAAAGATACATCTGCTGGTTCTGGAGGAATCCACCGCTGACGTGGTTCTAGGGCGCCCGTGGCTCGAGCAACATAATCCCACCATCTCCTGGCGCACAGGCGAAGTCCTGAAGTGGGGCGACCACTGCTTCCCAGATTGCTTCCCAATGCTTCCAGTTCCAAGGTTCCACTCTCCGAATCTCTCTCCATGAACGCAACCTCTATTGAAAGCCCCGTCGAGAAACGCTCCGTGGATGTTCCCCCGGACTACGCCCCCTTCAGTGACGTTTTCTGCCCGCAACGCGTCTCCAAGCTTCTTCCACACCGGCCATGGGACTGTGCCATCGATCTGCTACCGGGTGAACCAGTGTCCAGGGGACGCATCTACCCCCTGTCAATACCGGAGGAGAAGGCCATGGAGGAATACAAGAGGCCCTCAACCAAGGTTACATCCGCCCGTCTACTTCCCCTGCTGCTTCAAGCTTCTTTTTTGTGGCTAAGAAGGACGGAGGCTTGAGGCCCTGCATTGATTACCGTGCCCTCAACAAAATCACCGTCAAATTCCGCTACCCGCTTCCCCTCGTCCCAGCGGCCCTGGAACACTGTGTTCACTAAGCTGGACCTCCGCAGCGCGTACAACCTCATCCGGATACGCGAGGGGGACGTGTGGAAGACCGCCTTTGTCACGCCCACCGACACTACGAGTATCTTGTCATGCCGTATGGCCTGGTCAACGCCCCCTCCGTATTCCAGGACTTTATACACGAGGTGCTCCGGGAGTTTCTACACAAGTTCGTTCTGGTATATATTGATGACATCCTCATCTACTCCCGGAGCTTGGCCGAACATCGCCACCACGTTGCGGAGGTCCTCCAACGCTTACGGCAATTCCACCTCTTCCTCAAAGCTGAAAAGTGCTCCTTTCACCAGCCCTCTGTCCAGTTCCTGGGGTACGTAATAGATCATAGTGGCATCCGGATGGACGAGGGGAAGGTCTCCGCTATTCAGTCCTGGCCCATTCCATCTTCAATCAAAGAACTCCAACACTTCCTAGGTTTCTCCAACTTCTACCGCCGGTTTATCAAGAACTACAGCACCATCGTCAGTCCATTAACCAACCTACTCTGTAATCAGCCCAAGTCTCTGTCCTGGTCCCAACAAGCCACCAACGCCTTCGAGACCCTGAAAAGAGCCTTCACTACCGCTCCCCTCCTCGTCCACCCCGATCCAGAACTCCCATTTGTCGTGGAAGTGGACGCCTCCACCACCGGAGTGGGAGCGGTCCTCTCGCAGCAGCAGGGGACACCAAGTAGGCTCCATCCATGCGCCTTCTTCTCCCGCAAGCTCAACCCGGCGGAGGTCAACTACGACATCGGTGACCGCGAACTCCTGGCCGTCAAGCTTGCCTTCGAGGAGTGGAGGCATTGGTTGGAGGGGGCTACTCATCCTTTCCAAGTCCTCACTGATCATAAGAACCTTGAATATCTGAAGGCTGCCAAGAGACTCAACCCGCGCCAAGCTCGCTGGGCCATGTTTTTCTCAAGGTTTAATTTCTCTATCTCCTACCGTCCTGGTTCAAAAAATACCAAAGCCGACGCCCTGTCTCGCCTCCATTCTCCTGATGAAAAGCCTGAAGATCCTGAAACAATCCTGCCGGAGTCCATCTTCGTGAACCCCATCCAGTGGTCCGAAGAAACCATTCCCTCCTCCAATGCCTCCACACGCACTCCGCCGGGTTGCCCCCAAGGCTTGCAATACATCACACGGGCACGTCGCACTCCACTCCTGCACAATACCCACTCTTCACTTGGCACTGGTCACCCGGGGGTCAATGAGACCCTCTCATTGCTCAAACAACGCTTCTGGTGGCCCAACATGGCCAACGATGTCAGAAGGTACGTGCAGGGCTGCAGGGAGTGCGCCATCTCCAAGAGCCCACGCCATCTTCCCACCGGCAAGCTCCTACCTCTGCCCGTTCCTGAGAGACCCTGGTCACACCTGGGAGTGGACTTCATCACAGATCTCCCTGAGTCTGACGGTAACACATGCATCCTGGTGGTGGTAGACCGCTTCTCGAAGTCCTGCCGTCTGATACCCCTGGAGGGTCTACCTACCGCTATGGCAACTGTTGAGTTAATGTTTAATCATGTCTTTCGTCATTATGGAATACCTGAAGATATAGTCTCCGACAGAGGACCCCAATTCGTCTCCCATGTCTGGAAAGCCTTCTTCTCACTCCTGGGTGTGACCGTCAGCCTGTCATCGGGATACCATCCTCAGTCGAACGGGCAGACGGAACGCAAGATCCAGGAGATAGGCCGCTTCCTGCGTACCTTCAGTCACGGCCACCAGAACTCCTGGAACCAGTACCTGGGTTGGGCCGAGTACGCATACAACTCCCTCCGCCAAGCCACAACTGGACTGACACCCTTCCAGTGCGTACTCGGCTACCAACCCCCACTGTTCCCCTGGGATGGGGAACCTTCCAACGTCCCTGCAGTCGACTACTGGTTCCGGGAGAGCGAGAGGGTTTGGGACTCAGCTCATCACCAACTGCAGAGAGCCCTGCGCAGACGCAAGGCGACAGCCGACCTTCGGCGCTCCGAAGCTCCAGTATACCAACCGGGGCAGAAGGTCTGGCTGTCCACCAGGGACATCAGGATGCGTCTGCCCTGCAAGAAGCTGAGTCCCCGCTTCATTGGCCCGTTCACCATCATCCGGCAGATCAACCCCGTCACCTACCGTCTTCAACTCCCAGCACAGTATAGTCAATCACCCAGACAGACCTGACCCACGCCCTAGAGGAAGACCACCACGACGTCGGGGTCCGTGGCCCTGAGGAGCGGGCCGTGGGAGGGGGGGTACTGTCACAGACACGTCAGGTTCCACCTCACTCCCTTACCCACGCACTCAATCAATCACCAGCTTACTGATCACCGCCACCTGAAGCTCATCAGCACCACAATCAGCACCAGCATAAAGACACCACACTCACACACTCACTGTCCGGTCTCGTTTGCACTACCTCAAATGTATGCTTACCTTAAGGACTTCCAACGCCATATCTACCTGCTCCAGACGTCTCCTCCAGCTCCCTTGTCTCCTGCTCCTCGTGTGTACTTACCTGCTTGTGTGTGTGAGTGTCTCCGCCTGCTCCTTCCTTCATCTGCATCTACAAGACATAATCAGGACAGTATTATATTCTCTTCATCTCTCATCTTCCCATTATCGGCTTATCATCACCCAGTGCTCTGCTAATTGTGAAATAAACTTACCTGGATTGATATTATCTCTGCCTCCGTGTCTCTGTTGTAACACTTACATTATCCCAAATGTTTCCAACAATGTTTATATCCAGAGAAATCAGCTATTTTATCCAGTGTAACATCCCTTCTCATTGCGTCGCCTGTCAATGACATCATATCCGTGTTACCCTCGATTTCCAGTTTTACTTCCATAGAAACCATGGAAACACCAAAGACGCTTTAATATATTGTGTTTTATTAGAAAGGTGAGCAACTGTTTGGATACCTTTATCGGCAGAAAACCAATCATTGTTATATAGTTCAACATGGTTAGTCTTATTGTTTGAATTTCTTGTTTTCGTTATTTACCGCGAGTCACATGTTTGTACCTTGCATCAAGTGGCTAACAGCATAATCAGATTGAGCTTTATTTATAGTAACAGTAATACAACATTTTCTCCACCATATGTTTTAAAAAGATTTGCATGCCGTTTAGCAACACAAGTCATCCAGGTTTTATTAATATGATATTCTAATATCAATCTCTACAGAATACATCAGTAATACCCCCTTGTGACTTTTTAAAAGCTTTTACTTGTTAAACTCAAAACCTTGTTGCAAAATCTAGTGAGAAGCGTTCAAAAGTTCTGTGTTATAAACCACAGATGTCAGAGAATGAATTTCAAGCACTTTAAGGATTTGCACACGCTTCACTCTTTTCCTAGCACTTCAAAGCTCTAAATATTGTCCAATTTAAATGTTATTTTTAATGTGATAATCAAAAACATTATTTGTTCATCATTCAAAGATTGTCTTCTTTTGTAAAACTTAAATTTGGTGGCAAACAAACACTTTGAAAAGACACTTTTAAAAAAGACATGAAATTACCATTATAGCCAGTAGATGGTGGCAGAGGAGTACTTACTGCACTTCCATCACCATTAGGCTAGGGCAAACAAAGTGCACAAATTTATGTTAAAATATTTATTATATGACGTTATATGAAACTTCAAAAAGTTTACAGGCTTTGGACAATAAATAAGAGGCTTAAGCTCCCCAAAGTAGCTACTCACCAATGATAGTTTACAAGAAGACAATACATCTGTTGTTATCTTCTGAGCTATTCTGAAGTTGAACTTTTTAGTGTTTCTTTATTTGGTTCCTTGGTGCTCCACAGGTATTGTGGTCAATGGCCAAACCATTGGCGATAAGAAGGTCATCCCTGGGGAAAAAGTAAACACCTATTTTGGGCGCTTTGGAATCATTCACGAGAAGTTTGGTATCAGATTGATGGTGAGCACAAAAGAGATCTCAGTATCTGATGAGGGAAAACAAGCAAAATTCTTCTGGACTGATACTGCCACGGTTAAAGGGCCCAAGTAAGATCCAGGATCTTCAACGCTTCTCAATCGAATGGCAGCATCCTAGTAAGGCTGCGTATCTCAGCTGTCATCAAGCTCAGTTAAAGAATTTGAAGGACCCTTAGAAGGCAGCCTTCGTTTTGCGTCCTTCATTCAGCTCATTTTTGAAGGATGCATCAAGTGTATCCTTCACGTACTTAAATCACCCACAATCCTTTGCACACATATTTTAATAGTATTTTCGTGCCATGCCTGTGGGGGGTAGAAACATGTGTGGTAGACTTACTTGACCATCTCATTCTAGTGTTTAATGCTGAGGAGGACTCTAGTCTACAAGTCTCCAAAGGACTGGACTAGGAAGGATACAGCCTCACTAGGATACATCTTTCCGTTTGAGAAGCACACATCATCTTTTCATTTCATTCATGTCAAGTCATTGTGAGCTTACTAAAATGTCTACTCTTCAAAAGGAGTTGGGGAAAGACTAATCCTCCTGACACAATTTTGTCTTTCTTTCTCCAGCATGGATCTGCAGGTGATCAAAGATCGCAGTTTAACAGTGACTTTGAGGAACTCAGTCAAGTTTCTTATTATCCTGCACAAAGTCTGGCAGAAGCACCCGTATCATCAAGACTACCTCGGGTTCTACACCTTGGACAGTCACCTCTTTTCAAGCAATGTCCACGGCCTGCTTGGTAAAACATCTAAAGAACTTACTACAATAAGAAAGAAAGAAAGAAAGAAAGAAAGAAAGAAAGAAAGAAAGAAAGAAAGAAAGAAAGAAAGAAAGAAAGAAAGAAAGAAAGAAAGAAAGAAAGAAAGAAAGAAAGAAAGAAAGAAAGAAAGAAAGAAAGAAAGAAAGAAAGAAAAGATAAGGCACTAATAGTGGAAGTGGAAGATTTTGGAAGATTTAAATATATTGTGTCACAATATATCGCAATACAAAAATGCAATGAACATGGTGACAAAACGCGCTCTGTAGAGCAGTTTGTTCGTTTAGGGTTACTGTAGAAACATGCCAGCACAAAATGACAACTTGACATGGAGGGGACCTGTGGTGTATGGTGTATACCTTATTCTAAGGTAATAAATACATAATGGTACGTTATGTAAGGTTTTTATACACCACTCAAAACATATTAGGGGTGCAACTATTCAGTCATGAGCAATGAGTGATTTCCTTGTCTTTTGTTGTTTGATTAACATTAAAAAACACATTCAGACAGCAGGAATATTAGGCTTCTGTCACTTTAAGATATAATGCATGGATACAGTACACTGATACTGAACACATGTGTTCTTTCTCGAGCGTTTAAGTTCACTTAAGACATAACCGACTATACTTGCTGGGATACTCACCAAGAATGGCATGTAGACATAATTCTGTGCGAATTTGTCCATTCAAGAACAAGACTTGAAAGAGACCTCAATATTTGGGCGCTGTACATGTGCTTCCACGTACTTCAGATGAGAGCTCAAATCTACTTGCGCAAGGTCTCTCTCGTGCCTTGCACTCGATGTTTAAATTGGCAAGGCTTAAATGAGTTTAGTTTAAACACAGATAGCAACGTGTGCTGTTCAGGTCTCACCTGTGCTCGTGCGCTATCAACACCCGGTAATGACGGTATAAATGACTGGTCATAGAGCATACGGCATTCGCATTGAATACGACACTCGCATTGGTAACCAACATTATTCCACAAATGCTGTCAACTAAGCTTAACTTCTACTAAGTCCGAAACATACCTTTCTATAGTGCATTATCAAGCAACACAGTCTGTGACAGCTGCACTCTGATCTGTGTTCACGGCTCTTTAGGTCAGTTCTACCACGGATTGGAGTTTGAAGTGAGTGAACCGTTTCCAGGAAAGGATCCAAACAAACCAGATGCCATCATGTTTGTGAAGGGACGAGTGCTTGTAGTTACCAGGTGAATTTAAGACACTGTAGTTTCCACATGCATTGAACATGGAAGGGTCGATGTTATTACACTGCATTATTCTGTGTCAACAGGGGTTGGCAGAGAGATTTCAGACAAGATGTGAAGAACGGAGAACAAGTGCCCTGTTGGTTCATTCACAATAACGGCACCGGACTTCTTGACGGAGTTCACTCAGACTATATCGTCTCTGGCCTCTTCAAGACAATCTAACAATGAGCCTCCAAACCAGACAAAACGATGATTAACAACCGTTACCAAACAGATGATTTAAGAGCTCAAAATATGAACATGTCATCATCAAAATTATCAGGCCATCAGCCTTTAAATGTAACGTTAACAGATAATTTGTACTTGAAACTAGTGTATCAAAATATTGATTTTTCAATATACATCTGTAATGAAATACTCATAAATACTCATTTTTGATACACTAATACTGCCAGGTGAGCTTTCTCACTCTTTCTTCTCTCGGACAGCAAGTTGATACACATTGCAGTGTGTGTATTTTAAAGGACAAGTTTGCCGATTTTCATTCAGCTTTGTAGCAAAATCCATCTCTGCATGTGCTGTGAGTTTAACAAGAGTTTGGGATATTTCACTTTTCTATTTTCACTTTGGCATTATTTCCAATATTTTGTGTTGATTTGTATTGTATCGAAGTTAGAAATTCCAGTACCATTACAACACTGAAATATGAAAATAAAAGATTGAAATGTAAACACGTGTGAAATTTACTGCACATTAAAGTGCCCCTATCATGCTTTTTTGAATATTACCTTTTATGCAGTATGTAATACAGCAATGTAAAAGTTCTGCAAAGTTTCAAATATCAAAGTGACAAATAAAGTCTCCTAAAAGAAAAAAATCAAATCGAAACTAGAAAAAGTATTCCCTACGCTGTTTACGTTGTAGACGCAGTGCAGCGCTTCCAGGTTCTACGTCAGAACGCCGATTCATTATTGGCCGGCTCCTGCGCCAGCATCACATGCATGCGCCGAGGTGCTCATGTGAACAGTGTCGGCCAATAATGAGCTGGCATTCTGACGTACAACATGGAAGCGCTTCAATGCATCTACAACTAGGGTTGGGTACCGAATTATGTACTTTTAAGGGCACCGTCCGAATTATGTCAGTACTACCGAGTACCGATTCACATTAAATCAGGTATTCTCGGTACCTGAGAACACAAGAGGTATGTTAGAGAAAGAGAGAGAGAGACATGCGACTCCCCCCCAGCAACACAGGGCAATGGCTAAATGTTCTGAAGTGTGGTTATAATTCAAAAAACTATATGCAAACTGAGACAACGCAATTTGCATTATGTCCATAAAAACTTGAAATCCAGTCTGTATATGATCTATGATCCGCGTTGTGAGCATTGTTAATCTCATCGCGGCATTCCGCTCAGAAACCGCTGTCATGCGCACTCCGCATGTTGTTATTACATAATATCACAGTCATATTTCCATGCGTTGTTAGTGAAACTCCAGCTCTGACAGCATCATGGGGAAAATAAAACAACATTTTTGTGCTACTGTGCTGAGGAAACATACGGCACGTGTCTGGACGCAATGAACAGCAGAGGTGAAGAACAGCGCAAGAAACGGTCTTTCATGACATTTGAATTCTTCCCTGTTATGCGATCTCATGCAAACTACAGTGCACACATAACAGTTTATTTTGTCTGGTTTGTAAAATTTCTAAATAAATAAAAATGTTGAAATTGAGCTTATTTTTTTTCACTGAAATAAATACTTAAATATTGAGTTCTGAGAAAAGGTACCGTTGGGTACCGGCACCGAATTTCAGGTACAGATACTGGTACCAGTATCGATTCAAATGTGAATGGTACCCAACCCTATCTACAACAGAAACAGCATATGAGAATGACAGGAAAGAGAAGAAATTGTTGAACAAGGTATTTTTGTTTTATTTTTGCGCACAAAAGGTATTCTCGTCGCTTCATAACATTAAAGGTTAAACCACTGCAGTCACGTGGACTATTTTAACGATGACTTTACTACCTTCTGGGTCTTGAAAGTGGTAATTAAATTGCTATGGAGGAGTTGGAGAGCTCTCAGATTTCATCAAAAATATCTTAATTTGTGTTCTGAAGATGAATGAAGGTCTTACGGGTTTGGAATGACATAATTAATGACAGAAATTTCATTTTTGGAGGAAATAACCTTTTAAGAGAACACCAACATGGCCATTAACTCTAAAGTGATGACTTCACTGTGCAAACGATCCAAAAATAGTTGGCACGGGGCAACAAATGGCTGAAAAAGCAAGAAATTTTGAAAAGATTTAGCTGGGAGAACATCTACCAACTAATTAAGTTAATTGATATCAGATCTATTACATGATTAGCTATAAAAAGGATGTCTTAGAGAGGCAGAGTCTCTCAGAAATAAAGATGGGCAAAGCTGTGAAAGTGATTGTGGAATACTTCCAGAAAGCACTGTCGGTAAACACAATCCGCCGTGCCATCTGCAAATGCCAACTAAAGCTCTATCATGCAAAAAGGAAGCCATGTGTGAATATGGTCCAGAAGTGCCGTCGTGTCCTGTGGGCAAAGTCTCATTTAAAATGGACTGTTTCAAAGTGGAAAAGTGTTCTATGGTCAGACGAGTCCAAATTTGACATTCTTGTTTGAAATCACGCAGGCCGTGTCCTCTGGGCTAAAGAGGAGGGAGGCTTCCAGCGTTTCATCAGTGTTCAGTTCAAAAGCCAGCATCTCTGATGGTATCGGGATGCATAAGTGCAATTGGTATGGGCAGCTTGCATGTTTTGGAAGGCACTATGAATGCTGAAAGATATATAAAGGTTTTAGAGCATCATTAAATGAAAAATACATCAAAGACGACCACAAACTCTTCAGCAGCTGGAAACCTATATCAGGCAAGAATGGGACCAGACCTCAAATTTGAAACAAGCTCATTTTGTGCATAAAATTATACAATTTCTCAGTTTAAACATTTGTTATGTTATCTATGTTCTATTAAGAATAAAATATTGGCTCATGTAATTTGAAAGTCTTTTAGTTGTCATTTTATTTAAATTTAAAAAATGTCCCAACTTTTCCCGAATTCGGGTTGTAATACAAAAATACCATATGATCAATACTGCACTCAATTCAAGAATTTAGGGACAAAGATCACAACTTCCCCACTCCCACTCAGCTATTTGCTCTGGTACAAAACATACACAAGGGTTCAAAGTGTTTAAAAGTCCTGAATGCGATTGAGCAGACGGTGCACCATGTATGCAGGGTGGATATTTTGTGTGTTTGTGTGCGTATGTTTTACTTCAGGGTCTTCTGAGACGCTGGTCATCACAAAGGGCACTGAGCAATGGGTAGGTCTGCTTTTGTTAACCTAATGTATGTTTTGTTGCACTAATGAAGTGCCTTATAATCATTAACACGTTGGCGATGATCAAAAACATTCTACAGTATGTCTTCAAAATCAATACAGTATCAAATATGGGAAAACAGTTCAGCCATCATAGTTTATCTGTGCAGTAATGCATCCACTTATTCCCCTCTAGGACAGCGAAACCAGCATGACCAGGCTCTTAAAGGTATTGCAATGATGTTGCTACAAGACAAGTCTACTATGCCAATACATTACATATACAACAGTGGTTCTCAACCAGGAGGCTGGGGACAACTGGAAGGCCTCAGCAATCTTCATTTCAATTCATTACATTTCATTTCAAATATATATTCAATCATGACAAGTATCAGAATTGTTTTAGTATGTTAATGGATATGGATATTTGGTCTGCTACATACATTGCTGCCATTGCTGCTACAGAGCAAATACAGACACGCTGCTTTGTACATGTAAGATATGCTGCTGCTGCATGAATAGGCATACATAAATCCTATAGCAGATATAGATGGAGCTGGGGCAGGTCAAGGTTTTCAGAGAAACTCTTTGGCCAGCTTACAGCAACACTAAACCAAAATGTTGAGCAAGCGATGGCTGCAGAATCAGCAGACACCAATAAGCTGGTTCCAAGTAATAAATGATGTGACTGCTAGCAGATTGCATGTAAAAGACCTATCAGACTGCGCCCTCTAGAGTTTCATGACTAGATATAAAAAATAATTAAAATTTTACTGAAAAGCTAAAAACTCAAAAAATGAATCAAGATGTAAATTGAAATATTATTTTACACTATTTTTCATTAAAAAAAAAACACACACACACACCAAGTTAGAATCTTATAGAAATCACAAAATGTTTAATGTAAAATATCAACAATGTCAGTTTCTGATCAAAAACAAGCAGCACTGAGATAATTACAGCAGAAATACCAGATGAAATATCCAAGCCAATAATGAAAAGCCTATTAGTAAAAAAGTTTGAGAACCATTGATGTGCAGTATTGATGTTACAGTAAGAATTAGGAAGGAGCCAAATAATTCACAATACATGATGTAGGCTGTTTTTTGTGTTTAGCTTGACTATATAAATATTTTACAACTACACACTGTATATTGTTGCCATACAAAATAAATTTTCCAATTGCCTCCTAACAGAAACGAAGTGTGAGCAGTGCTGAGGTGGGAACTTTTCATTATATCTCACACAAGTTTGTCAAGATTTTGAAATGAGAAGTTAATGAGTTACCATTAACTGATCTGACTCTTAAAAAAATACTTTTGTTGGCTAATAATACAGTTAATTTATATATATTTAAAGAATTACATTTTATAACATGGTATTTAATTAATTTATTATTTAAACATTTAAATATATTTCAGTCATTAAAGGGTTAGTTCACCCAAAAATGAAAAAATTGTTCACCCTCATGTCGTTCCAAACAGACTTTTGTTCATCTTCTGAACACAAATAAAGATATTTAAATGAAATCTGAGAGATTTCTGTCCCTCCATTGACAGTCTACGCAACTACCACTTTGACGCTTCAAAAAGTTCATAAAGAGAATGTAAAACTAATCCATATGAATGGAGATGTCTTCAAATTTTCTGAAGAGACTTGGTCACTTTTTATGATCAACAGATTGGATTTAGGCTTTTATTCACAAATAAACATTGATCAGCAAAAATGAACAGAAGCTCAACCACACATACTTGATGTGCGAGAATAACCTTGAGAACAAACCTCATTGGTTCTCGCATGTCAAGCAAGCATTCTTGAGCTTCTGTTTACCACAACTGATGTGTGAGCTGATGAATGTTTATATGCAAATAAAAGCCTAAATTAAATCTGTTCAGCTTATAAAGCGATTGTGTCTCCTCAGAAAATTTGGTCTAAAACACTCAATTCATAATTGACAATATTTTTATTGACTTTCTGAAGCGTCAAAGTGGTAGTTGTGTGGACTGTCAAAGAAGAGACAGAAATCTTTCAATTTTATTAAAAATGTTTTCATTTGTGTTACAAAGATGAATAAAAGTCTTATGGCTATGGAACGACATGAGGGTGAGTAAATGATGATAGCATTTTCTTTTTTGGGTGAGCTAACCCTTTAATATCACTGTGTCCATGTTTCTGCATGCAATTTTACTGTGGTTATTCATAATATTTGACTTGAATAAAATTCATTTACAATAAAGGTCATATTTTGTAGTGTAGCTGACACTGACATCAACAAGCTCAACCTTTGTCCTGAAATGACCACAGTCTAAATAAATAATCGCGGTTGCAACATATGTTTGCAGTTCTGTGATTTGTGGAGTTCAGCTAAATTTTGGAAAGGTTTTTTAAAAAGGACTCCTTAAACTATTCAGAAATAAAATAATTTTGTTGTAAAAGGAAGTTTAAATATCAGTTGCCAAGCAATGTACAGGAAAGATAAGTGACATTGTTGAAATGACAAAGTATATCACTCTTTCTTTTAATGCATTTTTATTCTTCGTATTTATATTCTTTTCAGATAGAGATACAGAGCGTGAAGGTGGACTGTAAGGTGACATCACGTTTCGCCCACACTGTCATGACCACGAAAGCTGTCAATAAGGCCAAAATCTCAAAGGAAGTGTCTTTTGAGGTGGAGTTACCAAAGACCTCCTTCATCACCAACTTCAGCATGTCAGTCTTTTCCCATTTGATTTAGTTAAAAATCCGAGGAACTCAGAATGAGCCAAAAGATCTGCTGCATTACAGTTTTATACATGTTTGCATTTTGAAAAATTATTGCTACATTATTGCTATCATTTTTGGGATTTTCAGGGAGATTGATGGCAAGACATATACAGGTGTGGTGAAGGAAAAAGAGAAGGCCAAGCAGCAGTATGAGAAGGCTGTGTCATCTGGTCAGACTGCTGGTTTAGTCAAGTGAGAAGAAGAAAACAGAAAGTCAATCTGAACTTGCTTGTTGCTCACATAATTCTAACTAACTGGTGTTCTGGTATTGCAGGGCTTCAGGTAGAAAAATGGAGAAGTTTTCTGTTTCGGTGAACGTCGCAGCAGACAGCAGTGTCACATTTATTCTCACCCATGAGGAACTTCTTCAGCGACAGTTTGGCAAATATGAGCTCATGATCAGAGTCAAACCCAAACAGCTGGTCCAGCACTTTGAGGTTCATTATTAACTAACTGCAGCACATTTTAAAACATAATTTGAGGAGCCACATAGTATACTTTTAATAAATTACTTAGTAAGTGAACTGGTGGTATTTTAAAAGTAAAAATGTAAAATCAAAATCTTGATGTTGAAAAACTTTGAAAAAATGTTGAATGTTCATGGCCATGTTACTTGGCATTTACCTGCCTACAAATATGATTACATAGATCTATTATGCATGGTATTGTCTGCCAATCTAACAATCTAAAACATCTTATGATTAACAAAAGCTAATAAATGCTGTAAAATTGTTCATGTTAGGTAATAAAAATGTTCATGTTAGTTCACAGTTAACTAATGTTAACAAATACAACTTTTGATTTTAAAAATGTATTAGTAAATGCTGAGATTTACATTAAGATTAATAAATGATTGTTCGTTGTTAGTTCATGTTAACAAATGTAGTTAACTAGAGTTACAAATAAAACCTTACTATAAAATGTTACCAGAATTTTAGTAGTAATATTTCCTCTCTTAATATGAACACCTGGCATTTGACTAAATTCATATTATGTAATTAATTAAATGCAAACATAAATGAGTAATCAGTCCTCTCTCTCATTCACAGATTGTGGCAGATATCTATGAGCCTCAGGGAATTGCATTTGTGGACGCCTATGGTACATTCATGACCAACGAGCTGCTCCCTCTAGTGGAGAAAACTGTAACTGATAAGAAGGTGACTATTCAAAGATTTTCAGTGGAGGGATGCCACATAGCATAAAGCATAATACTAATAAAATAATACTAAAAGAATCTCTATTAGACAATAATAATGGTAGTAATAATAATAATTATATAAATTTTAATCTTTGTTCAGGCCCATGTGTCTTTCTCTCCAACACTGGATCAACAGAGAAAATGCTCCGAGTGCGACGGCACACTCATTGATGGAGATTTCTTCATTAAGTATGATGTCAAACGTCCTCATGACATTGGTGACATTCAGGTCAGATATCTTTTTTCAAGACATGCATGAAAAAAAGTCAAAATGATAAATGACAATAACATCAAACAGTTAACACGCATGCTCTCATATATTTAAGGTGTAGTAAGCGATTTCTGAGAAACAGGGCTCAAAAATTAACTTTTCTACTTGGTAGCACTGGTGCTCCCAACTTCAAAACGTTAGGAGCACCAGCAAAAATGTAGGAGCACTCACCAAAAATGAAGGAGCACAACAACAATGGTTTATATTAAAAGAATTAGCAGAAAATTTCACATTCAGCTTTGCCAGTCCTCTCATTTCTTGTGCTTAGCACTCTCCCCATGTTTATTCAAGCTCTCATACCTTAAAATGTGTGGATTCAGTGGCGAACGCAGTGTTACCTGCAAACTCTGTCCCACAGGCTTTACAGTGAATTATACTGTATAGGCATTAGGGCTTTGTAAAAATATCGATTTCTCGATTTTAATCGATTCTTATTTTTACGAGGCAATATCGATTCTTCAATCCCAAGAATCATTAGTCTAGTCTGTTTTCAGTTGATGAATGAACAGAACATGTAGCGCACCTCCCATCCAATAAATCACAATAATCTTTGTGCTTGTTTTTCTTATTATGAAAATTATTATCTTATTATGAAATAAATAATACCGTAATAAATACCGTTTTGGCACTGTTAAATGTGGCGTGACAGATCGCTGTAGTGCCTCAGTTAAAGAGAAGCGGCAGTACGAGCGCATGTGAACATCCTCTCCTCCACAATAAACATCTGAAGGTATGTTGAAAGATACAGTACAACTTACTGAAATCCGTATCATTGCTCGTTTAATAGCTCAATCAGTGTTTCAATCGTTGAAAGACGTAGTACCAACTTTGCCAACAAAAATTTGTCATGTACTGTGTCTGATATACATCCAAAATAATCGATATTGAATTGAACCGAAATCGGAATCGAATCAAATCGCAAGCATGTGAATAGAAATCGAATCAAATCGTGAAAATTGTGTCAATACCCAGCCCTAATAGGCATTACATTCAGCCATTTTCATAGCGGAGCCACTCGACAGCTAATATTAACCAATCTAAATTCTGAATTAAAGTAAAGAATGTAAAGATGAAGTTTAATTGGTTATGTAACATTGGATAGAACAGTGGATCGGTCACTGTATGAACGTTTTGTAGAAAAATAAAAACAAGTTGCACCACAACAATCATTTGCTTCCAAATATATTTTGAAGTTGCACAGATAAAATTTTAAGCCTTGAGAAACACTGTTGATATTTGAAATCGACCCAAACACACCCCTCCCTTCATTCCTCCCCAAAGTGCACAAACACACAATGCAAGAGTTGATGTTTCTCCAATCTCCCTCTTGCTCTCTCTCTCTCTTCCCAAATTATGAGTGCTTACAGCCCCTAGTGCTGCTTGGTTACAAGTGTGTTGTGTAGGGCTGTGTATCACCAACAATGTCACGATACGATACGCATCACGATACTAAAGCCACGATACGATACGTATCGCGATATGGTTCAATTTAGAATTTAAATTTCTTTTGAGCAGAGTTTAGTAACAGTAATATGTGTTTATTGAATAACCAGTGTTATAACAGTCGTGATAACTGAAAAACTATTTTGTTTTTGTCATTAAAAAAAAACAATGATTTAAATTAAATATTAAAAAATTGTCACAAAAAAAGCTTCTTTTAAAAGCTTGCTTTTAAAGTCACTCCCTCAGTAACTGAATTGACAATAGTGACACTGAAGCATATCAACAAAGCTCAATGACTAATTTCACTTGCAACAGTAAGTTGACTGTAAGAAAACTAAGTTGGTTAATTATATCGGCTATCATATTATAATAATGTCTATACTGCCTGTTTTTTTTTTTTTTTTCATCTGTGTAAATGATTTTTTTGGATATCAACTCAAAATATGTTCTAGAACAACATACGTTTTTATTAACGTGGTCTACAAAATATGGGCTACATGAGTTTACAATACACACTTAACAATAAGGTTCATTTATTAAACATCAGATAATGTATTAACATGAACTAACCATGAGCAATACATACTGTATTAGTTCATCTTTGTTAATGTTAGTTAAAAAATACAGTTGTTGATTGTTTGTTCATGTTGGTTTACAATGCATTAACTAATGTTAATAAGATTTACATGATGCGATGTGACCGCAAAGGGCACTTTCACTTTCACGATCAAAGTGCATGCCACTGATAAGCATTGTAAATGCAGTTTTACACTATACACATACCAATTAAATGCGCAGGTCTCCTCTCGTGCATCCTCCCCACTGGACGAGGCCAATATCACTTTCGTTTCGCTTTCAGATATCTCTATTATATGTCATCACTGCTTTTACCTTTCTAGATGTAATTACCGAAATCAAAACAGTCCATAAACTATATCCTCACGAAAACTTCAGTCAAGCCAGCTCGCGCGTCAACCTGAGAGGCCTCCAAGTTTCTCAGTTTCTGAATGGACGGTTTGGCTTGATTGACAAATGCTAACATTCGGGCATGATTTATATACCATCGACCTGTCCCAAAACGTTAGCACGCTTTGATCGGTGATTTGGAGATCGCGTGTTTCTCCGTTCGAGAGCGCATTTCCTGTTCACATCTGCGACAAAACAGTCGATTATTTATGAATGAAAGCTCACAGAAACGTGAATGTCTGCTTGCGTTGCCTGCTAGCATCGATTGACGTCACATGATTGGCTAGATTTAAAAGCAAGACAGACTCGATACGGCAGCTGCTGTATCGATACGCGCAATGTCAGGAGTTCATGACGATGTATCGTTGTATCGATATTCTGAGCACAGCCCTAGTGTTGTGGCACTCGGTCCGATCGACTTTCAAGAACATTTTTTTCGAAATTGCATACTGCACCTTTAAAGTTTGAATCCTGATCATGTCATTAGTCCATTCTCCCTTCCATTTCCTTTACTCGTTGTACTTTTCTTATAAATAAAAATGGCCATATATATATATATATAATAAATGTATCATCTACAGATTGTGAATGGATACTTTGTGCATTTTTTTGCACCAGCCAGTCTTCCAAGAGTACCAAAGATGGTTGTTTTTGTGATAGACAACAGCTACTCTATGTTGGGAAATAAAATGAGTCAGGTGAGTTGATGTCAGGTAAATGAGAAAAAACTGTTTTCAATAGATTGTCAGTACTTGGGACAGTTAATTTGTCTGTGTTTGTTGCCGGAACGAGACCAAAGAGGCCCTAGTGACCATACTGGGTGAACTCCCAGAGGACGACTACTTTGCGATCATCGTCTTTTCATCCACCTTTGTTGTATGGCGGCCACATTTAAGTAAAGCAACAAAGGAAAATGTGCATGCAGCCCAGGAATACGTCAAAACAATTGAAGTTATTGGTGGTAAGTAATATGAAATATACATGAAATTAAAATAATCACTGAACAAATTATAAACATGATTAATTGGGTGCAAACCAAAACATTAAATAAAGCACAACAGTACAATGGACAGTGACTAGGAAGGAGCCCTTTGAGGTTTAAAAGCAGAAATGTAAGCTTTTATTTGTTAAAACACATTAATTCTTCCTTTATAAATATCCTAAATGAATTGTAAAGGGGTGGAACTACTGTTTTAGGCAGATTACTTTAATAATTTGTCACCAGTGTGGTTCATGTATTATGTAAATCAAGTACATTCTCAATAATATACAGAGCTTTACTCATATGGAACCTGGATTATTGCTTTAATTTTGCTCTTCCATGTCATATTAACCTGTGGGAATGTCGATATATATGATGTGATGATACAGAATTTCATAATATTTATTTAAATTGGTGAAAGAATTCCTAAAGTTGTCAATGCACTAAGAGCAGCAAAACTCACTCAATGAAGTTTACCTTACATTTAAGGATATTTCACTGTTGGCAAAATGGGCTTTCAATAAAACTTGGCTGCCTATGCAGTAGAAGAAAAATTAAATTGGTGCTACCTGACTAGAGAAAAAGAAAAAAGGGTGTTTTCTTCACTTTTGCCAAATAGGTAGGAGAACGTCAACACTCATATTGCACTGGGCATGTTGCCATCCAAGGCCACTCCCACCAGTCTGCTATAGATAAGCTTGACCAGAGTCAAATACCGCCTTGCTTTAGTATGAAATACTTCTTAGCAAACTTTTAAACATAATGGTGTTGACTTGCATTGTTTCCAAGTGCAAGAATTTAAAGAGTAAACATTTAGCGGGAGTGAGTTACTTTCAGTTTCCACTTTCCAGTGAAGGATCCAGTGAGTTGTAGGTAGTGGCTAAAGCCTGCAAAGTATCATAAATACGGAGAGAACTCCGCAATGAACAATCTGAAAAACCTGTTTGTAGTCAACATTTCAAACTGAATAACAACAAACACAGTGTTTTCCCCTCCAAACGGAAAAACTAAAACTAAAAAGTAACTAACGTTTCATCAGTTCTGCGAAACCACTCAAAGCAAAACAGTCGCTGCTGCCATAGTGTTCCATTTTTATCATAATTCTGTTTAAAGAGTAGACAAAGCAAAACACGATACAATTTTCAATGATAAACCTACCCTTACAATGTTCTCTTAATAACCCTCTGTTGATCCGACTGTCCATGGGCGGGGATACAAAAATGTGGAAGTATAATCTGTAGTTTTCACTAAAGCCAAAAATCCGCCAGATGATGCGTTTTGTGCCATCCAGCGAACTTTTACTGACAAATAAAAATGAATTTCTCGGACCAGATAATGCGGAGAACGAGTAAACATTGTTCATTTACATACTGACACTGTAACAATGCTAAGTGGGTTGAAAATCTGCAGCTAAAAAGTGCTAGTCATTTTTTAGACCTGCAAACGCAAACATCCACACTGAAAATCTAGGTCTCAATGTAAAAAAAGATAAAGATAAAAACGTTAGTTCCAGATTTAAAGTTATGACATAAAATAAAAATACACTTAATATTTTAAAAATAGAATATAGTCTGGACCCTTTCCACATTACTAATCAATTATAAAAATGTGTGAGATTAGCACCTTTTTTTTTTTTGTCTCAGGTACAGAATTGCATGATGCTGTCATTCATGGTGTGGAGATGCTGTATGAAGAACAGCGTAACGGGACAGCCCCAAAGAATATGGTACTGATGATCATTTTGCTGACTGATGGGGTACCACAACAGTGTATGTATGCAAATACCATCAACCATTCACTATTTCCATGATTTTCCTTGAGGAACAACACTGACTAAGAGTACCCCTTAAGAAACATACAGTAAACAGCCCTAGTGTCATTCATTATCTATCAACTCAAAAAAGCACGGCTCAAGAGCAGAACAGATTAACCAATCAGTTATTTGTAGTTGTCATTTTTGTCACTTGTGATGGTAAATTTTATTCATAAATTTTACTCATTTTTCAGGGCCAAGAAGTCTTCCTGAGATCCAAGAGAGCATTCGTAATGCAATTAATGGGACTATCACCCTGTTCAGTTTGGCCTTCGGTAACGATGCAGACTATGGATTTTTGGATACTTTGAGCAAGCAGAACAACGGCATAGTTCGCAGGATTTACGAGGACTCAGATGCTCCGCTTCAGCTAAAGGTATCAAAACTGAGGTCTTTGCAAAATATTAATTCTTTTTAAATGATTAAAAGTAATTTTTTCATTTAATAGCTATCTTCATTCAAACAATCTCATAAATCGCTTTAAGAATGATAAAGTCCTAAAAACTTAAATAACGTCTTTCACACATTAGCAATACTTTCAGCTATGGAATATTTTAATATATTACCATTATTATTATTATTATTAGTAGTAGTAGTAGTAGTAGTAGTAGTAGTAATAAATATGTTATTAATAAAAAATTTACATCAGATTTGCACAAGAAATTTAACCTTATATTTCGGTTATGTTGATTATTATTATATCTGCTAAATAAATAACATTTGTACTGCATATTTTGGACCATGTCATTATTTTGATATCTAATTGTTTGTTTAACTAATTGTTGTATTTTAATTCATTTGTAATTATTTTTTGTAATATACCAACTTAGAGGTTTCTTGAATAATTAACAGAATAGCAGATGATTTAAAAAAGTAAAATGAACATTATAACGTCTCGGTTACATAGGTAACCCTCGTTCCCTGAAGGAGGGAACGGAGACGTACGTCGGACAGACCAACGAATAGGAATCTCGCTAGAGAGGCCAATCTACTTCGAGTGTAACTAAACGAGCCAATGCGCATTGGCATGCAATCATATGCATCAGCTGCTTGCCTCGCAGCGCGGGTATATAATGAGCAGCAGGTGCGTTGCATCTTCAGGTTTTCGCTGAGGAGCCGAACCCAGCAGGCGGCAGCATCAGCAGGACAACGCCTGTGGCGACGGGACGTACGTCTCCGTTCCCTCCTTCAGGGAACGAGGGTTACCTATGTAACCGAGACGTTCCCATTCAGTCGGTCACGTTCGACGTACGTCAGACAGACCGGCGAATAGGAATCCCTACCAAAGCGCCACAGGAGCTGCCCTCTTCCAGCGCTCTGTCGTGAGCCACCTGAACCCCCTTGCCTAAGGACGGTGGGACCAGGCTCACGCAGAGAGGGTCGATCACTGTTTATCCCAAAAGCCACTCAGTGCGACAATTGGATAACGCTGGGAAAGCATAGCCTTACATGCAATAAGGAACGCTGCGGAAGCCATATCCTTCCCCGAAGGAGTTATATGGATAAGTACATACGGACTAACCTTGTAGGTTGTACAACATATGGAAGAACTGGGGTGACTCCACTCGGTGAGAGATGGGTTCTCCCAGAGGGAAAGACACGGGCTTCGTTTAGGAGCAGCCGTGGAAAAAGCCATATGGGATCCCCGTAGGGTCACACATATGGAACCCAGCCTAAATCCGGTTCTCAAGGATACAACGGAGTATAGGCCTGGCGCCAGACGCTCCGCCACGTCGGCTGCCGAAGGGTAACCGGAGGACTCAACAGGGTCTGCCCGTAGGGACTCTCTGGAGAATAGAATGTGCATGTAGCGCAGCAAGCCGACACTAAGCCGGGGCCTCTCCGTGCCTCTGACCTGAGGCGAGAACACGGGAGGAGACCGGCTCGACACGAAGGCTATAGTATCTAGTGAACGTGTTAGGTGTCGCCCAGCCCGCAGCTCTACAAATGTCTGTTAGCGAGGCGCCACGAGCCAGCGCCCAGGAGGAAGCCACACCTCTCGTGGAGTGGGCATGCAACCTGAGCGGGCAGGGCACGCCCTGAGCTTGGTAAGCCAGGGCGATGGCATCCACTATCCAGTGGGCCATCCTCTGCTTGGAGACAGCCTTTCCCTTCTGCTGGCCTCCGTAACAGACAAAGAGCTGGTCTGAAGTCCTGAAGCTTCGAGTTCTGTCTATGTACAGTCGCAAGGCGCGAACTGGACAGAGCAAAGCCAGGGCTGGGTCTGCCTCCTCCGAGGGCAGCGCTTGCAGGCTCACTACCTGGTCCCTGAAGGGAGTGGTAGGAACCTTGGGCACATAGCCAGGCCGGGGTCTCAGTACCACGTGGCTGTCACCCGGCCCGAACTCTAGGCACGATTCGTCGACCGAAAATGACTGCAGGTCCCCTACCCTCTTGATGGAGGCCAATGCCACCAGCAGCAAAGTCTTCATAGAGAGAATCTTTAAGTCTGCTGACAGCAAAGGCTCAAAGGAAGCAATCTGGAGTGCTCTGAGCACCAGAGTAAGGTCCCAAGAGGGTATGGAGGGGGGACGAGGAGGATTTAACCGTCTCGCCCCCCTAAGGAACCTGATGACCAGATCGTGCTGACCAACAGATTTGCCATCTATGTGGTCGTGGTAAGCGGATATGGCAGCAGTATGGACTTTGAGGGTGGAGGGGGACAGCCTACACTCCAACCCTTGCTGCAAGAAGGAAAGCACGACTCCGATCGAGCATCTTCGGGGGTCTTCTCGGTGAGAAGAACACCACTCGACGAACAGGTTCCACTTCGAGGCGTAAGCACGTCTCGTAGACAACACCATCACTTCGGCACGTGCACTAAGTACCTCAGGGGGTAAGTCACCTAGAACCTCCGCGTCCCGTCCAGGGACCAGAGATGGAGTTTCCAGAGGTCTGGACGCGGGTGCCAAAGAGTGCCCCGTCTCTGAGAAAGAAGGTCTTTCCTCAGAGGGATGGGCCAGGGAGGGGCTGTCGCGAGGAGTGAGAGTTCTGGGAACCAGGTCCGGTTGGGCCAGTAAGGCGCAACTAACAAGACCTGCTCCTCGTCCTCCCTGACTTTGCACAGGGTCTGTGCAAGTAGGCTCACTGGGGGAAACGCATATTTGCGCAGGCCCCGGGGCCAGCTGTGAGCCAGTGCATCTGTCCCGAGTGTCCCCTCGGTCAGAGAGTAAAACAACTGGCAGTGGGAGGTTTCTGGTGAGGCAAACAGGTCTACCTGAGCCTCTCCGAATTCTCTCCAGATCAGCTGAACCACCTGGGGGTGGAGTCGCCACTCTCCTGGCAGCGCAGCTCGTGAAAGCTCGTCGGCCACACGGTTGAGCACACCGGAGACATGAATGGCGCGAAGCGACCTCAGATGCTTCCGACTCCACAGGAGGAGATGGCGGGCGAGTTGCGACATGCGACGGGAGCGTAGACCACCTTGAAGGTTGATGTACGCAACGGTCGCAGTGTTGTCCATACGGACCAGTACATGCTTGCCCTGAAGCAGGCCTTTGAGGTGGCTCAGAGCAAGGCGTACTGCCAGCAACTCGAGGCAATTGATGTGCCAATGCAGATGGGGTCCCGTCCAAACCCCTGAGACTGCATGCCCGTATTACGTGGCACCCCAGCCGGTGGCAGAAGCATCTGTGAACACCACAGCATGCCGGGACACCTGTTCTAGGGGCACTCCTGCCCGAAGAAACAAGGGGTCCGACCACGGACTGAAGGTTCGGCGGCACTCCTGAGTGATTGGCACCCGGAATGTGCCGCGCTGCCACACCCATCTCTGGACTCGGCCGTGAAGCCAGTGCTGAAGCGGTCTCATATGAAGCAGACCGAGCGGTGTTACAGCCGCTGCAGCTGCCATATGCCCCAGGAGCCTCTGAAAAAACTTCAGTGGGACCGCTGTCCTGCCATTGAACGTATTCAGGCAGTTCAACACCGACCGAGCACGTTCCTCTGTGAGGCGTGCTACCCGTTCGACCGAATCCAACTCCATACCGAGAAAAGAGATCCTCTGCACTGGGGCGAGTTTGCTCTTCTCCCAGTTGACCTGAAGCTCCAACTGGCTGAGGTGCCTGAGCACTAAGTCCCTGTGTTCGCACAACTGATCCCGAGACTGTGCTAGAATGAGCCAGTCGTCCAAGTAGTTGAGAATGCGAACACCCTGTTCTCTCATGGGAACAAGGGCTCCCTCCACGACTTTCGTGAAGACGCGGGGAGACAGGGCCAGCCCGAAGGGTAAGACTCTGTACTGATATGCTCGACCTTCGAACGCGAATCTCAGGAATGGCCTGTGTCGCGGAAGAATCGAAACATGAAAGTACGCGTCCTTCAGGTCGATCGCTGCAAACCAATCTCGGGGACGGATGCACTCGAAAATGCGTTTCTGCGTAAGCATTTTGAACGGTAGCTTGTGAAGGCTCCGATTCAAAACTCGCAGGTCCAAGATCGGTCGTAACCCGCCGCTTTTCTTGGGTACAATGGAGTAGGGGCTGTAGAACCCTGACCTCAAATCGGCTGGAGGGACCGGCTCTATCGCGTCCTTCGCCAGTAGGACTGCGATCTCCGCACGCAGAACAGGGGCATCGACATCTTTCACTGAAGTGAAGAGGACGCCCCTGAACTTGGGGGGACGCCGGGCGAACTGAATCGCATAGCCGAGCCTGATGGTCCGGAGGAGCCAGCGAGACGGACTGGGGAGCGCTAGCCAGGCTCCCAGAGACCGCACCAGCGGCACCAAGGGGACCACCGGCGTACCCGCCGCGGGGCAGCGAGGTGGAACGCAGGGACGCGGCCCGTGAGGCTCTCTGTGTGAGGCGGCCCTCCCACTGCTCTCCGAGCCCTCTTCGGACCCGGAGATAAAGGAAACTGCTCTTTTATTGAAAATTTGGGTACCGCTGGTCGTTGAGCCAGCGGCGGAACAAAAGGAAACAACAAAAGATTCTCCACCCGGCCCTCCTCCGGGGGAAGGAGCGGTGCAGTCACCACCTCCTGAAGAGCAGTCCCCTCCATCTCCGGGTCGCCCGTCCTAGGGCCGCTTGGACTTGGCCTTGCCACCCTTCTTCTTGGGGGGTGGCTGGACGGGCTGGGCACCCCGCCCGCGACCGGCTCCACGGCGCCGCTTGGATGGAGGCTGCTGCTGCTGGGGCGCGGGAGCGGGGGCGGCTGCAGGGGGGCGCCCTCGGCGACGGGTAGTCTGAGGTGCCGCCGACGGTGGAGGTGCAGCAGCTGACCGCCTCGGCAGGATGTGACTGATGGCCTCAGACTGCCTTTGTACAGCCGAGAACTGTTGGGCAAAGTTCTCGACCGCGTCGCCGAAAAGGCCGGTCTGGGACACGGGGGAATTAAGAAACCTGACCTTGTCGGTATCCCTCATGTCCGCAAGACACAGCCAGAGGTGGCGTTCCTGGACCACCATAGTGGACATCGCATGAGCCACTGACCGCGCCGTAACCTTCGTCGCTCGAAGCGCGAGGTCCGTCGCGGCACGAAGTTCCTGGAGAACTTGTGGATCATGACCACCCTCGTGCAGGTCCCTCAGTGCCTTGGCCTGATGGACCTGCAACAACGCCATAGCGTGTAAGGCAGAGGCAGCTTCCCCACAGGCCTGATAAGCCTTGCCGGTAAGATCCGACGAGTACTTACAGGCCCGGGAAGGGAGAGACGGCTCCCCCCGCCAGGTGGAGTTAGGGCACAGTTGCATAGCAACGGCCCGTTCCACAGAGGGTATGCGCGTGTAACCCTTCGCTGCCCCGCCATCAAGGGTGGTGAGGGAGGAGGACCCACCGACATGGTTTCGGGCAGTAAAAGGTGCCGTCCACGTGCCCGTGAGTTCTTCATGCACCTCCGGGAAGAAGGGCACTGGGGTGTGGGGCTGAGAACCAGCCCTGGCCACCCCGAGATACCAGTCATCAAACCTCGAGGGTTCGGGACACGGTGGAGGATTCCACACGAGCCCGACCCTGTTGGCGGCCCGGGAAAGCATAGCCATCATTTCCGGGTCCGTGTCGGGCACAGTTGTCACCCCCGAAGGAGGCAACTGCGCCGACTCATCCTCCCCAGAAGTATCAGGCTCACCCTCCGATGCAGCGATCGACATCCGGTCGTCTGGGGGAGCTCTGAAGGAAACAGATGGTACACACCTCTGGGGTGGTCCACCACGTTCCGCGGGCAGCTCTACTGGCTGCGGAGCGCACGAGGGGGGAGGGTTCCTAGGGGGTTGGTTCCCCGAAGGAAGCGCGCTCACCGCTATCCTCAAGTCACCAGCCCCGCCGCTCGCAGCAACCCTCTGAGGAGGATTGGAGCGAGGCGTCGGGACCGGGACTCCACCCCTTTGCAGAAAGTGGAGTCTCGACCGCAACTCCGCGATGGTCATCTTCCCACAATGGGTACATGACTCATCCACAAACGCTGCCTCAGCGTGCCTTAAGCCCAAGCACGCGATACAGCGCTGGTGACCATCCCGAGGCGCCAGGTAACGACCGCATCCAGAAACACACAAGTAGAACGACATCTTTAAAAAGACGCGAACTACTCGTGTTAGCTCTTTCAAGGACTGACTCTTTTAGGTGCTGAAGCACGCAGGGGAATAGCCGCTGCAGCACAGACAGGGAATGTGCAGCCTGTCGTGTGCACTCTCCTTGAAGGCGCTCCTCTTACCAGCTGTAACAACAGCTTTTTAGCGCTCTAGGCGCACCGTTTCACCAGCCGTGAGAACGGCCTTCACGCTGATTACAGCTTTGCTCAATCAAACAAAAGGCAAAAACAAAAACAAAAGGATAATCGGCCCCGCTGCTGCGCTATCCGCCTGCACCCCGCAACAAAGAGACGTCTTGAAGAGAGACTCGTTCACCACACTCGCTTTCAGTAGCTGTCTTCATGGAAGGTTTGGCTCCGAAGCGAAAAGCTGAAGATGCAACGCACCTGCTGCTCATTATATACCCGCGCTGCGAGTCAAGCAGCTGATGCATATGATTGTATGCCAATGTGCATTGGCTCGTTTAGTTACACTCGAAGTAGATTGGCCTCTCTAGCGAGATTCCTATTCGTCGGTCTGTCCGACGTACGTCGAACGTGACCGACTGAATGGGAACTAAAATATACCTATTAACTGGAATCTAATCAAAACCTTAGTATGAATAGTATGAAATGTACATCAATACCCAACCCTAGTAACAATATATTGTAATTGTAATTATACTTTAAATGTTGATTACTAGTAATGCTGACTTTCGAGAAAATACTACTAATGGTTTGCTAATGATTTGCTACCCAGGGATTTTATGAAGAAGTGTCAAGTCCTCTACTTTCAGAGGTGAATTTTCACTATCCGGACAACACTGTCAACTCATTGACAAGAAGCTATTTTAAACAGCTATTCAACGGCTCAGAGATCATGGTCGCTGGCCGACTTAACGACTTAAATGACATAAACGACTTTGCAATTGAAGTGTCCGCACAAGGGGTGAGTAAATAATCTATAGTTCCAATCACACATATACATAGTCCATAGCTTCAGTACTTTCTAAAAACTGTATAAATCTGTTATAAATGTGGACATTGGTTGTTGAATGTATATGAGCTTAAAAGCATAATATGTCCTTGCAAGTGTGGAAAAAATGCCTTTCTGATGCAGATAATTAAGGGGCAGTGTGTAATTTCTGTGCCTCTAGCAAAACCATCTCAAAAGGGTTTTGAGAATACTACCCCTGTCAGCCATTGGTTGGACAAACAGATAGCTCCGCTCCAAACTCACACCACTGGTTGAGCCATTGTTGCTATGTCAGGCTTACTTAAAGTTGCTGCTGCATATTAAGCTGGATAGGAGAAAGTATTTTAACAACTGAAAAAATTGCACACACTACCAATGAATCCAAAGATTGTAGCCACATTAATATCTATTATCTTAGTGAACATACATCATTATCAGTCATGAGCTAGTTTGGAGGACTAATCCTGCTTTGTATGTTTTGCAACAGTTTGAAAATAATTTTGAGATGAAAGGTCAAGCGAATGCTCAGAAGTGGGATACCATATTTCCTGATGAAGAGTATATCTTTGGGGACTTCACTGAGCGTCTCTGGGCGTATCTGACCATCCAGGAGCTTCTGGAAAAGAAGTCAGTTTGAGAAAACAAGTCTTCTTACATAGCTAACCCAATGTGACCTAAAATGACGTAATTTGACAGAATTATTTTCACTGATTTTAATTGGGTCTTACTTCATTCATTAATCTTTTAATGAGAAGATTTGAATCAAATCCAATAATACAAAAATATTTTCTAACAGAGACAAAGGTACACCAGAGGAGAAAGGAAATGCCACTGCTGATGCTTTGAGCCTTTCATTAAAGTACAACTTTGTTACACCGCTTACCTCCATGGTCGTCACTAAACCTGAAGATGAAGCCAAAAACAACATGTTCGTTGCAGACAAGCTGACTGAAGGTATTACTAAACTGTCAAATAGCAAACAGAAGTTTGCAAAAAGTCATGGAAATGGTACATAAATCTCAGAGGAGAAGGCCATACATTTAAATACAAACTTGTTCCAGTGTTCTCGATGATTTTGTTAATATGACACTTTTTTCTCAACACTGATTCACAGAGGAACGAGGAAAAGCTGCAAGATATGGTAAGCCATTACACAAGAACTTATTAAATCTGGTTAATACTGACATCACTATCACAGTTTCTGCTCCTTTCGATTCCAAAACACAATCACAGTGCAGCTGTACTACCGAAAACTATCACTATCTCCATGAGCATGGAGACTGTAGTGTGCTAACGCACTTTCTTTTATATTTGACATTATGTGAAACCAAGTAAACTATTTTGATGCATTTATTTTATTTTATTTTATTTGCAGGTTACTCAGCAATACCGGCCAGCTACTCCCATAAGAGCTATGCACCTACATATTATGGTAAATGTAATAAACATGCACTGGCCATGTGAAATGTAGGTAAGGATTCATAAGTCACATTAGCTGTGTTATTCTTACAATTTCTCAAACGTAACAGTTGATGGAGATCCACACTTCATTATTGAGCTGCCAGACCAGAATGATGCTCTGTGCTTCAACATTGATGACAAACCTGGAACCATCTTCAACCTGGTTAGAGACCCACTTACAGGTAAGAACAACTTGCTATGTTAGCAGAAATGTGCATTAACATTCCACAAGGCATAGTTCACAAGAACACAGGTTTTCTAAATGGTTCCCCCTCCTGGCATTATTGATTCATATAAAATCTAACAGGTGTAAACTATTCAACATTTTTATTAGAATTGTGAAAAGCTGTCAGCTTTGCAAGCTCCATTCTTCAGCAAAATGGTGACAACAAAAAGTCCAACATAACAGAAACTCTTCTAATTATCCAACATAACAGTACATTATACACTAACACACCTTTCCCTTTCCCTTTACTCTAAACAAGTAACCCATGCGAAGCATGTTGGGACTGATTCATGTAGGTTTTTTTTTTATTGTTTGAATTTCTTGTTTTCGTTATTTACCGCGAGTCACATGTTTGTACCTTGCATCAAGTGGCTAACAGCATAATCAGATTGAGCTTTATTTATAGTAACAGTAATACAACATTTTCTCCACCATATGTTTTAAAAAGATTTGCATGCCGTTTAGCAACACAAGTCATCCAGGTTTTATTAATATGATATTCTAATATCAATCTCTACAGAATACATCAGTAATACCCCCTTGTGACTTTTTAAAAGCTTTTACTTGTTAAACTCAAAACCTTGTTGCAAAATCTAGTGAGAAGCGTTCAAAAGTTCTGTGTTATAAACCACAGATGTCAGAGAATGAATTTCAAGCACTTTAAGGATTTGCACACGCTTCACTCTTTTCCTAGCACTTCAAAGCTCTAAATATTGTCCAATTTAAATGTTATTTTTAATGTGATAATCAAAAACATTATTTGTTCATCATTCAAAGATTGTCTTCTTTTGTAAAACTTAAATTTGGTGGCAAACAAACACTTTGAAAAGACACTTTTAAAAAAGACATGAAATTACCATTATAGCCAGTAGATGGTGGCAGAGGAGTACTTACTGCACTTCCATCACCATTAGGCTAGGGCAAACAAAGTGCACAAATTTATGTTAAAATATTTATTATATGACGTTATATGAAACTTCAAAAAGTTTACAGGCTTTGGACAATAAATAAGAGGCTTAAGCTCCCCAAAGTAGCTACTCACCAATGATAGTTTACAAGAAGACAATACATCTGTTGTTATCTTCTGAGCTATTCTGAAGTTGAACTTTTTAGTGTTTTTTTATTTGGTTCCTTGGTGCTCCACAGGTATTGTGGTCAATGGCCAAACCATTGGCGATAAGAAGGTCATCCCTGGGGAAAAAGTAAACACCTATTTTGGGCGCTTTGGAATCGTTCACAAGAAGTTTGGTATCAGATTGATGGTGAGCACAAAAGAGATCTCAGTATCTGATGAGGGAAAACAAGCAAAATTCTTCTGGACTGATACTGCCACGGTTAAAGGGCCCAAGTAAGATCCAGGATCTTCAACGCTTCTCAATCGAATGGCAGCATCCTAGTAAGGCTGCGTATCTCAGCTGTCATCAAGCTCAGTTAAAGAATTTGAAGGACCCTTAGAAGGCAGCCTTCGTTTTGCGTCCTTCATTCAGCTCATTTTTGAAGGATGCATCAAGTGTATCATTCACGTACTTAAATCACCCACAATCCTTTGCACACATATTTTAATAGTATTTTCGTGCCATGCCTGTGGGGGGCAGAAACATGTGTGGTAGACTTACTTGACCATCTCATTCTAGTGTTTAATGCTGAGGAGGACTCTAGTCTACAAGTCTCCAAAGGACTGGACTAGGAAGGATACAGCCTCACTAGGATACATCTTTCCGTTTGAGAAGCACACATCATCTTTTCATTTCATTCATGTCAAGTCATTGTGAGCTAACTAAAATGTCTACTCTTCAAAAGGAGTTGGGGAAAGACTAATCCTCCTGACACAATTTTGTCTTTCTTTCTCCAGCATGGATCTGCAGGTGATCAAAGATCGCAGTTTAACAGTGACTTTGAGGAACTCAGTCAAGTTTCTTATTATCCTGCACAAAGTCTGGCAGAAGCACCCGTATCATCAAGACTACCTCGGGTTCTACACCTTGGACAGTCACCTCTTTTCAAGCTATGTGCACGGCCTGCTTGGTAAAACATCTAAAGAACTTACTACAATAAGAAAGAAAGAAAGAAAGAAAGAAAGAAAGAAAGAAAGAAAGAAAGAAAGAAAGAAAGAAAGAAAGAAAGAAAGAAAGAAAGAAAGAAAGAAAGAAAGAAAAGATAAAGAAAGAAAGAAAGAAAGAAAAGATAAGGCACTAACAGTGGAAGTGGAAGATTTTGGAAGATTTAAATATATTGTGTCACAATATATCGCAATACAAAAATGCAATGAACATAGTGACAAAACGTGCTCTGTAGAGCAGTTTGTTCGTTTAGGGTTACTGTAGAAACATGCCAGCACAAAATGACAACTTGACATGGAGGGGACCCGTGGTGTATGGTGTATACCTTATTCTAAGGTAATAAATACATAATGCTACGTTATGTAAGGTTTTTATACACCACTCAAAACATATTAGGGGTGCAACGGTTCAGATTACTCACGGTTCAGTTTGTATCACGGTTTTAGGCTCACGGTTTCGGTACGGTTCGGTATGTGCTATGTTCAGGTAAAAAATTACTACTGTCAAATAAAAATAAAGAAAATAAAAACAAATAATCAAACGGCACAAATAAATACAATAAAGCAAAGATACAAATAAGTAAAGCTTTTCAGGTTCTCATGTATCCAGTTTTCAGGTACAGAAATTGAATAAAGTAGCTAATCAAATGTAAATCAACATTGCATGTAATCTTCACTGTATAAATCAAATAAAGATCAATCATTATTAATTATGAAGTTACCATTCAGTCATGAGCAATGAGTGATTTCCTTGTCTTTTGTTGTTTGATTAACATTAAAAAACACATTCAGACAGCAGGAATATTAGGCTTCTGTCACTTTAAGATATAATGCATGGATACAGTACACTGATACTGAACACATGTGTTCTTTCTCGAGCGTTTAAGTTCACTTAAGACATAACCGACTATACTTGCTGGGATACTCACCAAGAATGGCATGTAGACATAATTCTGTGCGAATTTGTCCATTCAAGAACAAGACTTGAAAGAGACCTCAATATTTGGGCGCTGTACATGTGCTTCCACGTACTTCAGATGAGAGCTCAAATCTACTTGCGCAAGGTCTCTCTCGTGCCTTGCACTCAATGTTAAAATTGGCAAGGCTTAAATGAGTTTAGTTTAAACGCAGATAGCAACGTGTGCTGTTCAGGTCTCACCTGTGCTCGTGCGCTATCAACACCCGGTAATGACGGTATAAATGACTGGTCATAGAGCATACGGCATTCGCATTGAATACGACACTCGCATTGGTAACCAACATTATTCCACAAATGCTGTCAACTAAGCTTAACTTCTACTAAGTCCGAAACATACCTTTCTATAGTGCATTATCAAGCAACACAGTCTGTGACAGCTGCACTCTGATCTGTGTTCACGGCTCTTTAGGTCAGTTCTACCACGGATTGGAGTTTGAAGTGAGTGAACCGTTTCCAGGAAAGGATCCAAACAAACCAGATGCCATCATGTTTGTGAAGGGACGAGAGCTTGTAGTTACCAGGTGAATTTAAGACACTGTACAGTTTCCACATGCATTGAACATGGAAGGGTCGATGTTATTACACTGCATTATTCTGTGTCAACAGGGGTTGGCAGAGAGATTTCAGACAAGATGTGAAGAACGGAGAACAAGTGCCCTGTTGGTTCATTCACAATAACGGCACCGGACTTCTTGACGGAGTTCACTCAGACTATATCGTCTCTGGCCTCTTCAAGACAATCTAACAATGAGCCTCCAAACCAGACAAAACGATGATTAACAACCGTTACCAAACAGATGATTTAAGAGCTCAAAATATGAACATGTCATCATCAAAATTATCAGGCCATCAGCCTTTAAATGTAATGTTAACAGATCATTTGTACTTGAAACTAGCGTTTCAAAATATTGATTTTTCAATATACATCTGTAACGAAATACTCATAAATACTCATTTTTGATACACTAATACTGCCAGGTGAGCTTTCTCACTCTTTCTTCTCTCGGACAGCAAGTTGATACACATTGCAGTGTGTGTATTTTAAAGGACAAGTTTGCCGATTTTCATTCAGCTTTGTAGCAAAATCCATCTCTGCATGTGCTGTGAGTTTAACAAGAGTTTGGGATATTTCACTTTTCTATTTTCACTTTGGCATTATTTCCAATATTTTGTGTTGATTTGTATTGTATCGAAGTTAGAAATTCCAGTACCATTACAACACTGAAATATGAAAATAAAAGATTGAAATGTAAACACGTGTGAAATTTACTGCACATTAAAGTGCCCCTATCATGCTTTTTTGAATATTACCTTTTATGCAGTATGTAATACAGCAATGTAAAAGTTCTGCAAAGTTTCAAATATCAAAGTGACAAATAAAGTCTCCTAAAAGAAAAAAATCAAATCGAAACTAGAAAAAGTATTCCCTACGCTGTTTACGTTGTAGACGCAGTGCAGCGCTTCCAGGTTCTACGTCAGAACGCCGATTCATTATTGGCCGGCTCCTGCGCCAGCATCACATGCATGCGGCGAGGTGCTCATGTGAACAGTGTCGTACAATAATGAGCTGGCATTCTGACGTACAACATGGAAGCGCTTCAATGCATCTACAACTAGGGTTGGGTACCGAACTATGTAACCGTCCGAATTATGTCAGTACTACCGAGTACCGATTCACATTAAATCAGGTATTCTCGGTACCTGAGAACACAAGAGGTATGTTAGAGAAAGAGAGAGAGAGACATGCGACTCCCCCCCAGCAACACAGGGCAATGGCTAAATGTTCTGAAGTGTGGTTATAATTCAAAAAACTATATGCAAACTGAGACAACGCAATTTGCAATATGTCCATAAAAACTTGAAATCCAGTCCGTATATGATCTATGATCCGCGTTGTGAGCATTGTTAATCTCATCGCGGCATTCCGCTCAGAAACCGCTGTCATGCGCACTCCGCATGTTGTTATTACATAATATCACAGTCATATTTCCATGCATTGTTAGTGAAACTCCAGCTCTGACAGCATCATGGGGAAAATAAAACAACATTTTTGTGCTACTGTGCTGAGGAAACATACGGCACGTGTCCGGACGCAATGAACAGCAGAGGTGAAGAACAGCGCAAGAAACGGTCTTTCATGACATTTGAATTCTTCCCTGTTATGAGATCTCATGCAAACTACAGTGCACACACATTTATTTTGTCTGGTTTGTAAAATTTCTAAATAAATAAAAAATGTTGAAATTGAGCTTATTTTTTTCACTGAAATAAATACTTAAATATTAAGTTCTGAGAAAAGGTACCGTTGGGTACCGGCACCGAATTTCAGGTACAGATACTGGTACCAGTATCGATTCAAATGTGAATGGTACCCAACCCTATCTACAACAGAAACAGCATATGAGTATAAAGGTTAAACCACTGCAGTCACGTGGACTATTTTAACGATGACTTTACTACCTTCTGGGTCTTGAAAGTTGCTATGGAGGAGTTGGAGAGCTCTCAGATTTCATCAAAAATATCTTAATTTGTGTTCTGAAGATGAATGAAGGTCTTACGGGTTTGGAATGACATAATTAATGACAGAAATTTCATTTTTGGAGGAAATAACCTTTTAAGAGAACACCAACATGGCCACTAACTCTAAAGTGATGACTTCACTTTGCAAACGATCTAAAGAAAACTTGGTCTGAATGGTTTATACGAATCACTCCTTTCACAAACGTCAGATCTCATCCAGTAAACTTTTTCTTGGCCAAATTTATGAGCAGATGTTCATGTTAGAGAGTGCTTGAACTGTTTGTCGTCAATGGAACGATTCATTCTCTCAACCACATCTGGTTTACAAGCGTGTTAAATCACTGGCTCCCTGTACTTATATTGACCACAGCTTCTCATTAGATAGTCATAATACTACACAGCCTATGATTTTAGTAAGTTTAAATTCTTTGATTGATTAGTCTTCAAATGTCAAAATATTCCATGTACATTAATATGAAATGTGAAAATCTGTGCGCATAATAATCATGACAAAATAAATAAATAAAAGGAGATACTGTGTGACATTTCACAACAACTACAGTGCTCGAGAATGAGATTTGTTGAACAATGTTATAGTACAACTGGCACATGAAAATGCTGACCTTGTGTGTCAGAAAATATTTATAATTTATTTATAGATAAAAATGATTATTGCCGCTTACCTTCTCTTGGTGAAATGGAAATGGGTGGTATTTTTTCACAATTTAGACAAAACCGAGAACGAAGGACAGTCTTAAATCGTATTTATCCACGTCGGTAATGTTACTTCAGTTACGTTACTGTGAACTGTAAACAATGCTGGGGCTATTTGAGGGTGATTTGAGATTAAAAGATTTACATAAAAAGTACAATAAATTAGTTCAGACTGAACTGTTCCTTGATATCCATCCCAGCAGTTGTGTTTTGCTCCTTAGTTGCTGAGCGAATGATTCAATGACTCCTTTTCGCCGCCACTTGTATAGCGACGTAACAGGCAGAAAGAGTCGATGAAAAACCATGTCCAAAAAGGCCTTTGATGTGTCCGAAACCGGTCACGTATTACCTCCTTCACTATGTCCTAGTAGTTTTTAAAACACAACTTTACTAAGCTTCGTAAACATTTCGACTGTTTTGTGTCGAACCTCTGAGTCGGAGAGCGCCGCTATCAACTGGCCAAGTCACGTGATTTTGGCAAACATGAAATTTCGAAAGTTCGACGCTAGGGTGTGCTGATCTCAAGGTGAACCCACCAGTTTCTTAAACGTTTTAACTGATCTCTGATCAGTTTTTTAATTCTATGCATTAAAGTGTCATGTCTAAATAGTTTCATGAAAACATTTGGTTTGTAAAAGGTCTCATCTTATTATGTTAAGACTGTGTTCTCGTTGCATTTACACGGATTTGAACAGCAGGTGCGATGTTTCGAGAGTTTCAAAACAGATTTAGGAAGAAAAAAAGTCATTTCATTCATGCGTTGCTTACACTTGATACTTTGTTTGCTTTGCTTTTTTTTTTTTTTTTTTTTTTTTTTGGGCTGAGAAAATATATAATATCTTCCATCGAAGTCAATGTACTTTAATCATATAGATATTGAAGATCATTTTGTTTATCCTTTTCCCTCTCCCTCTCTAAACCAAAAAAAAAAACTGACCCCTTAAATAAATAAAAAAATACATTAATTTATTAAATATGATTTGAATAATATCAGAAATTAGATGTGTACTGTTAAAATGCGGTAGAAGAAAAAAAGGGTTGAAATCGGTCGGACTTTTATCATAGAAAGTGTTTATCCAGAATCCTTCACTACCGGAAGTGCCGGGCAGGTGAAGGCTTTGGAAACGATCCACCCAATTCCATCAGGAGAACATGGATTGCTGCTAAATTGTGGATAAATACGATTAGAGCAAGAGTCGGGCCTCGGTATTACCATTATTCTGGATTCATGTGTTTAATGAAGTGTTTGCATTACTGCTGTGATAGCGTCATTCCTCTGTAGGGCGTGCAGCTCGCGCTTCTGCTCACTGAATAACGTTACATTAAGGGGAAATGATTTTTTCCCCAATATATCTGTGTTATCAGACGCTGACAGTGTATTTGTTTGCTGCAAATAGTTGCTGTCGTATGCATTTGAAACTGCACTGATCATATGATCTCACCGCGCAGCTGATTTACTTGCATTGATCGTTTTGCTGTGCTGGTTCCCATAGAAACGATTAAATGTATTGTAATACTAGCATTAAAATGATAATAGAGATTTGTTTACTGAGATTTTATTGTCAAAAAAAAAAAAAAAAAACATATTGTGTTGGCCAAAACAATGGTTTGACATCTTTTACGTTTTTGCTCTTGCATGACTAATTTTATGTTTCATAATTGTTTTACAGTTTACATTTAGTCTAAAACGTTGTGATAACATGCCCCGCTATTGGATTCAATGAATTGCGTGTTTTTTTCTTGGGCAGTAACGATTGAAATGTTAAGTGGCCAGGATGATTTTAAGATTTGTGTCTATGAAGTATAGACTCATTTTTCCTGGAGTATAATGTGTGACAACTAGCCCCTGTCTCCTCTATTTGTTTAGCCTGTCAGTTCATAAACCAGAAGATGGGAGGCTGGAGTGTGTTTGTGACCGGCTGTGTGTGGGCCATTCTTCTCCTGGCTCTGTTTGGAGATTCACTGGCATCTGCGCCCGAGTTTGATCCCTACAAAGTTCTTGGAGTGTCCAGACACGCCAGTCAGGCCGAAATCAAGAAAGTGTACAAGAGACTCGCAAGGGAATGGTGAATGTTCATTGCGGCTCCCTAAACAAGAATATGTTCGCTGTGAATGTTTCATTTGTTCCATCCACCATGAGTAGCATCCTTCTCTTTGACTCATAGTGTCCTGTAAAGACATATTGTTTAATAATTTTGTAACTCATGGAGATGTCTGAATGAAAACAGTCACATTTGTTTTTGTACTTCATTTATAGGCATCCAGACAAGAACAAAAGTCCAGGGGCAGAGGACATGTTTATCAAGATCACTAAATCTTATGAGGTATGATGATTGCATTGTGTATATATGAAATAATATAAAGTAAGAACAACAACACTCAGGGTTTTATTATTTTTGCCATTTTTCCTAATGTATATGTTTGTGTCCAAAGTTTGAGGTTGTAATATTTTTGAAAGAAGTCTTCTTTCTTATGCTCACCAAGGCTGATTTTATTTTTATTTTATTTAACACCGATTAAAATATTAATATTATTACAATTTTAAATAACTGTTTTCTATTAAAATTACATTTAAAAAATATATTAAATTAATGGTAAAGCTGAATTTTCAGCAAAATTTCTCCAGTCTTCAGTGTCACATGATCCTTCACAAATCATTCTAATGTGCTGATTGGGTGCTTTTCTTATTAACATTTCTCATTATTATCAATGTTGAAAACAGTTGTGCTGCTTAATATTTTTGTGGAAAACAGTGATACAGTTTTTCAGGATTCTTTGATGAACAAAAAGTTAGAAA
The DNA here is from genome assembly GCF_024489055.1 of Chanodichthys erythropterus. Taxonomy (NCBI): domain Eukaryota; kingdom Metazoa; phylum Chordata; class Actinopteri; order Cypriniformes; family Xenocyprididae; genus Chanodichthys; species Chanodichthys erythropterus. The sequence continues at coordinate 31,286,725 of NC_090226.1, forward strand.
AAAACAGCATTTATTGAAAATATAATTTTTATTAAATATTAATTTTTAATTAAAATGCATCTGTGCACTTGCTGAATAAAGGTATTAATTTCTTTTAAAAAATCTTATTGAAACTTTGGTAGAAATTGTATTTTATTTTACATTTATTTATACATAAAAGTTTTTACAAATAATTTATGGCAAATAATTATATTGCATTATACCAGTATTATGTTTCTTTTCTTTTATTTTTATATTTCTTTTTATTTTATTTTATTTTTTATATTTCCTTTCTTTTATTTTTCCAAAGATTTTTATATGCAATGTTTATTTAATTAATGTGGCAAATCACTAGTGTTTTCTGTAGTGTTTAGGTGCAGTACACTAACAACACAACCAAAAGTAGTTATTGAGGTTTTCTTGCTTTTTTATCTACCATGTACACATAAATTAAGCAGGAGATTACAAGACCTTAATTTTTTTTTGTGTTAAAGTCCCTTAAAACTCATCTTTGATCACAAAAATGACATATTTAAATGGTTTTTTTCCTGTGGAAAAAAATGTTTTCGTACCTGCACACCCTTGCTTCATTTAGTATATGCAGATCTATGAATATGCTAATTAGCCCCGCCTCCACTCACTCGCATGAGCTCAGAGATCCACTCGATCAAATTACTGAGGTAAACGCTGCACAATGGTATCGCTTTTTACAATGTCGGACACATAATGGTAATTAATATGATTAACCTTTTGCTTTGCTACATTATCAAACAGCTAATATGTGCTGCTAATGTTGCACGACTCCCCTGCTTCAGAGCGGTCATAGTTGATGATAAGCTAAAGCCTGCCGGCACATTGGCGTGATTGGTTACAAGATAGTTTGTGATGTTTTTGGGTGTCTCTGCAGTGATCACTGCAGTTTTAAAGAGAAAATACTCAGCAATGGTGTTGACTGATGAATTTGCACATGGTTTGTCTTCAAAGCACATTAAAACACCACATAGACATATAAACAACATTAAAAACTTGATTTTCACCACAGGGGGACTTAAAGCAACTGGTTAAAGATTCATGTAAACATTTAAAATATTACTTCAGCAATAATCATGCATATTGAATTGCGTATGATTTACTTTACATAGATTCTGTCCAATGAGGAACGAAGGGCCAACTACGACCGTTTTGGTCAAATGGACGAGAATCAAAACTTCGCACGAGCGCCCCAGGGATTCAGACACTTTCATGACAGTTTCTACTTCGATGAATCTTTCTTTCACTTTCCCCGGACCAGTCGAGATTTCACTGAGAGCAAGCACCTTCTTCACTACAACCAATACATGAATGAGGTGCTGCCAGACAGTTTCAAGAGGCCCTACCTGATCAAGATCACATCAGAGTGGTGCTTCACCTGCATTCACATTGAGCCCGTATGGAAGGACACTGTGCTGGAGCTGGAGCCATTAGGTAGGTTCTTCAGGATCGTCACCCTCACAGTTGATTCCAGTAGAGATGGGTGACATTCTAATACACATGAAGGCTAATTCATTGATTGCCAACCATTACAGATTACAGTACTTTTCCGACAATCAATGAGCCATCATTCCACATGTTCAGTCTGAGAAAACAAGGGCCGACCAAAGCCAACAGATGTAGACAGCAGTATTAACACAATGATCAGACACGCGCGTCTGTTGATTTAGCCTTAAGAATGCATAGCACACAAGTATTGGGTAGAATAGTCCAACAGTCCATTGTAGATGGTAATTTTTTCAATGAAATCACATCAAGTATATAACGTCTTGTTTTGATTTTAAGGGGTTGGTATTGGTGTGGTGGACATTGGATATGAAAGACAGTTGGCTAACCATCTTGGTGCCCACCGCACACCTTCCATACTTGGTGTAATCAATGGCAAAATCACTTTCTTCCACTACTCTGTGGTCAGGGAACACTTGAGACAGTTTGTGGAAAGTCTTCTGCCCCAGAAGCTAGTGGAGAAGGTAGGATTGTACTTTGATCTATATTTTTAATTCTTAATACAAGCATTGGCTCTTGTTGCTACAAATATAGACTGTAAATATCCTTATCCCTCTCTTTTAATTTATTATTTCCTTTTTCTTTCCTTTTCCCTTTCTTTCCCCTTTCCCCTCTTTTTCTTTTCATGTATGTTCCCCATTGCAACTTTTTTCTTTGACCCAATTTTCTTATCTTTTCCTTTTTCTCATATCTGTTTGTTCCATTTCCTTTAATTTCCTTTTCCCTTTCTCTTCCCTTTCTTTTCCCTTTCCTCCTTTTCCTTTTGTCCCCTTTCTTTTCCTTTCTATTTAATTTGCCTTTCCCCATTTCCTTCCTTCTCATTTTCCTTTATTTTTCCCTTTTTCTATTTCCATTTCCCATTCTCTTCCTTTTCCTCTCCATATCTCCTTTTTCCTTCCCTTTTTTACTTTTCCCTTCATGTTCCTTTTCCTCCCTTTCCCTTTCCTGTTCCTTTTCTATTCTCTTTCCCAACTTTCTTTCATCTCTTTGCACTTTCCTTTTTGCCTTGCTTTCTTTTCCTCCCTTTCCATTTCCCTTTACTTCCCACTTTTCCTTATCTTTTTTCCTTTTCCCTTCCCTTTCTTTTCCCCTCCTTTGTCTGTTTCCTTTCCTTGCTTTCCTGTTTTTATTTCTTCTCCTAAACCTCTATCCGTTCAATTTATTTCTTTTTCTATTCTTCTGTTTAAGGTGACGGATAACAGCTACCTTGAGTTTTTAAATAGTTGGCATGAGGAGAATAAACCAAGAGTAATAATGTTTGATGTAGCATCTAATATCCCTATTTTGTATAAGGTGAGTGTTTATTATATTAACTGTTCTTCTAAATCAATTTTCTTGGCACCTTCTTGACACAAGTTATATACTCTTGTTCACAGCTCACTGCTTTTGCCTATAAAGACTACATGAGGTTTGGCTATGTGGATATGGGCCTGACCGAGACCTCCCAAGTTGTGCAGAGGTTCAACATCAACACATATGCTCCCACCATGCTCCTGTTTAAAGAGAATACAGAGAAACCAGCTGATGTTATACAGGTGAAGCCCTGCTGCACATTTGCTAACAGCCAATCGCAAGCTTTCTCACAAACTATGTACCAGTAGTTGTTTTTGTGCTAGACAAGTCCTCTTCTGTTTTTATCCCTAGGCAAGAGGGATGAAAAAGCAAATAATTGATGAGTTTGTGTCCAACAATCGTTTTCTGCTGGTGCCGCGCCTGGTGAATCAGAAACTCTTTGATGAGCTGTGTCCAGTTAAACAGTTCCACCGTCGCAGGAAGTAAGAAATCTGACCTCTAATTGTAGTGTTATGTTGGTGGACTTATGTCTCTGAGAAAACGTCATTAATTGCCTGTCTTTCTGATTGACAGATACTGTGTTCTTCTCGTTACTGGTGAAGGAGAGCAGTTTGTGTCAGTGAATGAGGCGTTCTTTGACTTTGCTTCCTCCAACACTAAAGAAGTTCTCAGGTTTGCCTATGTTTATCAGAGAAAACAGCAGACTCTCTGTGACACCCTGCTCAAAAAGGACGACACAACCCCTCCACAGGTCAGTGACATTAATGCGCTTATACACCCGTTTGGTCACCTTGTTTGATGTCATATGAATTTCGAGTTTTTGTGCGTATGACTTCAGGTGATTCTTCTGGAGAGACGCAGCGCTACCGGAAGAGTGTTGTATCGGACAGTGACGGGTGGATGGAATGGAAGTGATGATGATAAGCACCGCCTCCATGAACAGCTTGAGCTCCTGCAAAGAGACCCCTCCTACCTTACCCATGATGCCATGCTGCCTGAACTAAACAATGAGTTTGCGTCTGTAAGTCATACAGAGTTATGAGGGGATAAGATTGTCTTTGTGACTTTGCAGTTTTGAGATTTAAGGATTTTAATATTGCTTTGAATGTTGTTGAACTTCAAGATCTAATAGCTAGGAATGATGAGAGAAAATAATCAATGCAATAATATTTTTTTTTTTATTCCAGATGTTTCTGATTCAGTGGATAAACACTGCATATGATTACCTTGCTCAATTTTACTTTGATCTTCTGTACTCTAACTGGTGAGAACAACCAAAGAATTCACTGTCTTGTTTTAGATGCAGTTTCTTACCTCTTTTCTAGGCAAACTTAAAGGGATAGTTTACCCAAAAATGAGAATTCTGTCATCATTTAATCACCCTTAAGTTGTTCCAAACCTGTATAAATTGCTTTCTTCTGATGAACACAAAAGAAGATATTTTTGTGTCTCTTCAGAAAATTTGGACTAAACTGCTCATATGGATTAGTTTTACGATCTATGAACTTAAGCGTCAAGGTGATAGTTGCGTAGACTGTCCAGAAATCACTCAGATTTCATTTAAAATGTCTTAATTTGTCTTCCAAAGATGAACAAAAGTCTTGCAGGTGTGGAACGACATGAGGGTGAGCAATTAATGACAGAATTTTCATTTTGGGATGAACTAACCCTTTAAGGGAATTTCTTGACTTAATTTTTTGTTAGAAGATTCCAGCATTTAGTTGAAATGCAAATTGAAGACGCTTAACACAGGAAAAAAAGTGAAGTTATACATTGCATGCAAAAATGTTTTTAAATACAAATGCTACAACAAATAAGAGCAGACTCAACTAACTGATAATGACATTTTTCTAGTCGACTGGTATTCGTGGGGGTATGGGGGTGGAGTTGTCATCACCTATAGAGAGAATTGCATGTTAAGTTAAATGTCATGCAGTAAACGCGGTACTAATTTAGCTTCTGCATGAACAGATAATCGCCTAACAACAGCAGCCATGTAAAGTGGCTAAAGTTAGGCTACTACATGCATGTTTCATATGATTAGCCATGTTTGAGATAGTTGAATAACAGGCAAACATTTGCCTGCAGAGTTTGTATGTCACCTTTTTGGGGTCCTCCTTTACCTCTCGAAATGATCACACTCTTTGGATTTCTCTCCTGACATAATTACCACATGGACGGCCGTGATAACGATGTAACTGCCATGGACTGACCAATTAAAATTTGGTTGACCAAGCCTCTTCTCATCGACTAACTGTGCATTCACACCGCCGTTGCATCAAAATTTGCTCTGACTGCCCTGCAAACAACGCTGTACTGTGTGTTCAGACCGCCATCTGTGGGTGCGTCAAAGTAACCGACAACCAATCAGAATGTAGAAGTCCTCTGCTTGAGAAGATTCCAGAGAACGCAGAGAACAAATTGCTTAGCTGAAGAAAATAATGATAAATGTCATTAGGCTTAAATATATACTGCATACAGCTGTATATTTATATAGTAAATATATAGGCATACAGCAATGCCATTTCAGACATAGCATGCAAACAGTGTCAGACACCTTGATCCACTCTTATTTTTCTTTTTTTTCTTATTTATGCCCCTGTACACATACAGGGACACATGTTGTATATTATTGGGAAATCCCGCCAATGGAAATTATCCACCTCTCCTCCATTTTACTTGGGAACTAATGTTTGATCTGAACCAAAGTTAACACGACTGTGTTCTCTGGAATCCTTTCAAGCAGAGGACCTCTACATTCCGATTGGTTACCGCCGAACCGCGTCATAGCTTATTACCATAAAGCTGACCTGACTTTAACTCTTCTCGATGACCACAACGTCCAAGATGCACCGTGCCGCTGCTCGCCAGAGCTCGCCACCGGCTCACGTTGACAATGAATGACTTCCTGTCACTTTGACGCTCTCACCAGCAGCAGTGTGAATGCACAGTAACGTTTGGTCGATTATTAGGGGGCAGCCCTGCTATTTTCATTGTTTTTTAAATTGAATGAAGTCATTTATTAGTTGTTGCAGCCCTACTATTTTTTTTTTTTTATAAATGAGAAACTCAAGAGCTGACATCTTGTTCTTCTTCCCTCAGGCGTGAGATGATGCCCGTACTGTCTCTGATCTTCTCCGCTCTTTTCATCCTGTTTGGGACTGTAATCATTCAGGCTTTCAGGTAGGACTCCAGATTTGGTTAGTTATATCCCAGTGCCTTTTGTAAAGACATATATGTTATGTTTAACTTTTTATTTTTTTTGGATGAATAGTGACTCTGGGGAAGACAAACCAGCCAAACAAAAGGCCACTGATTCACCAAAGACAGCGGAGAGCTCTCCAGGACCAGAGAGCACTTCAAGGTGAAACTGCTTGTTTGAGAATGGCAAAATTGCACAGTGATATTACATAACAGCATGTTAAATATAGATTTTGAGATCACAGATGTGTTTAGCTGCTCAGACAAATCGCTAAGAGTTGGTTTTCCTGTTACAGTCGTCCACCTAAGAAGAATTTTGTGGAGGTGACGGAGCTGACGGACATCACCTACATGAGTAACCTAGTCAGGTTAAAGCCTGGTCACATCAACGTAGTGCTGATCCTCACTGATGCTTCTAAGCAAGTGCTGCTCAGAAAGTTTGCCAAAGAAGTATATTCATTCTCAGGGTGAGGCCTGTGTATGTTTGTGTGTGTGTGTTTGAGAGAATGCTAAAACCAATTTCTGGAGATCAACCTTCTTGCAGAGTTTATGTTGGGATCCATTCAACACTAACTTCCCAACTTGATGTTTAGCACATCTGCAGAATGAATGCTAGCATTTGTTATCTTCTCTCGAGCTTTAGACAACTGAGCTGAAGTTCGAAAATCAGAGTCACAACATAGGAATATTCCAAATCTGAATTTGAATTGAATGCAGCATTAATTCTGACCCTGCTCTTGCACACTTTGACTGTATTTTTTTAATTAAGGGCTGCACACTAGAAAAATCTCTGCAGCATTTGACGAGTAGGAATGCATAGGGTCCGATTTGAAGGTGTAGAAATAGCCAGGGCTGTATTTCCCAAAAGCATGATGGGCCTTAGTAGATCTTGGAGAACATTGGTGTCAGTGGTTTCTACATTCTACTTAGGCTTGCGATGTTGTTGGGAAATACAGCACAGATAATTTTGAAACCACTTGGATTTTGAAAAAGTACGACTGGACCCATTATTCCAAAATGTAAATTTGTCAACGTATGCCCAATCAAAAGGTGCATTACATTTGTATTTTTCCTCTCCAACGCACAGACACCTTTGTAATTATGGATTTGCAGCATTCACTAAAGCAGTGGTCACCAACCTTTTTAAGCCCAAGATCCCTGACCTCGACCTTTTTGAAAGACAAGATCTACTTGATAGAAAAAGACAGCCCAGATTGTATTTAGTATTTTTTTTGTGGTCATTGTAGATTTTGATTTATTTATTTATTTTTACAAGCAAATTGGCCGATTCCGATACTGGTTGCAGATATTTATTCTTAATATTATTATAATTAACAAAAATACATAGCCATTTCAAATTAGAGGGAACCAATGCTTTTTAATCACAATCCAAACAAAGATGCTATGCACGTTGCATGAGCAGTTGTTTTTTTTATTTGAATTAGATTTAATTTCAAGATTTAAAGCAAAAACAGAATGGTCTGACTTTATCTTTGTGAAATTTTAAATGCTACACACAAAAAAGCATGAAACAAAAACAGCAGGCTGAATGAGACGCAGATTCAGTCTCTGACAGCAGGTGGCGCTTATGGAGCAGCAGTGATACAGCGTTTCCTTGGTTACTGCTGTAAACAAAGCTGAAATGCGCTAATAATTATCCGGAGGTAAGAGGAAAATAAAATGCCATTGCCATCGAAATCTTCCTGAAGACTGATCTCCTTTTAGAGATAAATTCATAATCCCTCACCCCCAATTCAATATTTATATTTTCTTCCTATTTTCGAGCATTGTGAACAGTGAGCTGCTCTGACTGCTACAGAATTGTCTCTTCTTCGCGTCCGTCTTCAGCGTCTCTGGCCTCTTGTTAATGGCCGTTTACAGACTCAGACATAATGTGGGCTATTTACCTTTTATCTGTCTGTCTCCAGAAAATAACATAAAAATAAATACAAAAATACAGTACAAAGACTGGAGAAATGTAATGTATTTTTGTACTCATATTTCTGTTATTTTCGCAAGCTACTTACTGGGACAGTGATAAAGATCGACTGGTCGATCGCAATCAATGGGTTGGCGACCACTTCACTAAAGAATCATAAAATATAGGTCTTTGAAAGGTTGATTAATTTTAGTCATGCTCCTGCAAGATTTGTATCTTGCTCCCAGAAAGTTTTATGTTTTGTCCCGCTCCCATCCACATCTTTCACACTTCGTACCACTTTCAGGCCTCAGGGTGAGGTTTACATTACACCTCCTTCTCCTGTATGATTCTGTCTCGTTCCAGTACCAAAGGCAATTTTTTACAATATCCCCTTTCCCACACACACACACACAATGGTTTAGAGTTCACATTGTTGTCTTTGTAATCTCTCAACCAGTGTTTAAACCACAGAAAGACATCAATAAAACAGCTTGAGAATAATATCTCACATAGCATTACATTTACCTCAGGCAAGTCATTTAGTGTCCACAGCATGTTAGTTCACTAACTCTAGAGGGGAGCATTTCATAAAATATATGCACTATATTAGCTTATATATTAATTATATTTACTTAACCTGTTAGTAATGTCTTATTTAATATATGTTTAAATAAATTTTGTCATGAAAACAAGTTAGGAAAGTAACTGTATAAATGATTATATTTCAAAAATGAATTGGAGTATTGGATTTTTTTATTTTTATTATTTGAATGTAGATTACTATATCTAAAAAATAAATAGCAACTGAATTTTATAGTTTAGGCTCTGTTGTTAATTTTATGTTTAGTTTTCTCTCCCCTGCTGTACTGAACCCATACCGATCCGTGACTTCAATACCGAGGTATGTACCAAACCGTCATGTTTGTGTACTGTTACCCCTAATACTTCCCTCCTGTATTCAGCATTCCTGTTCCGCACTCTACTGCATCGGGTCCAACATATCCTGTGATAGTCTCACGGGATTGCAGACCTCAACCATAAACCCTAGTTATGTAGTTAGGCATCCCAGACAAAATCTGAAATTTTGTTTAAATTACCCACTTCTGACAATACAAATATTCCAGTCATACTTCGTTCCGAACAACAATTCTTGAAATTGTTCTGACCAATGAAACATCATTTAGATATATCAAATTACACGTGTTACTTTACAAGTCAAATGTTTGACCTTGAGTGTCATTCCAGTGGTCATTTTCAAGTAAAAACTTGTAGAATTCCAATTTCCAGTCATGCTGCATTTCAGACAACTTAACCTGGAATTCTCTTAGCTCCACTTGGAACAACCAATAGAATGACATTTAGAAATTGTCAAATGATGCTACCCACTTCACAAATTCAATGTCCAAACTTGAGTAGCGTTCCAGTGGTCGATTTTCAAGTACAGCCCAAAGTATACTTCATTTTTTACGCAAATGCGAGGGTCAGTGTCCAGTGCGTGATGCAAATTTTGTCTTCAGAAGAGTATGCACAGGTCGCACATGCGCATTTAATTGTTTTTGCAATAATTAGTTTATCCACAAGGTGGCAACCGTGCCCTTGGGTAGTCGAAGAAAACCTGCATAAACAGAACATACCGGAACGCATGCAAGCTACAGCAACAATCGAGGCCTACATAGACGAGAGATTGTGTGAAGAGGTTATAAAGTTCCCTCATTTGTACAACTCTAGCATGAATAAATACAAATATATTTACATTGTTTGTAACTCGCGGCAAGAGATTGCTCTAAACCGTGCATGTGCAATGCCTGTGTATACGTACGAGGCGAATAAGGTATACTTTTTGCAAGGTTGTGCGTTTGACAGGGCTTAAAAGGTCTGGAAAGTCCAGGTCTTTTCCAAGTCTAGAAAGTAGCAATAAATACATTACATGGAATTAAATGCTGAAAGAAAGTAGATCTCCAGAATCTGTATTAAGCACCCCTGCTCTAAACTTAATTTTTGCAACAAACAAATCCAAAGAAAACTATCCCTACTTCCTCCCGCAGGTCTCAGACTCTTCACTACTCCTTTTTAAACGTGGACAAGCACAGTCAATGGATGGATTCACTCATGGAGTCGGCTCCTGATGCCAGGCCGTCAGACTGCTTGGACGAAGAGGAAGAGGAGGAGGACACCACCTCCAACAAATCAGACTACACTGGCCACGTCCTGGCGCTCAACGGCCACAAGAAGTACTTCTGCTTATTCAGACCTGTGTTTACAGGGGAGGAAGCCGAATGTAGCAGGTGGTCCGACGAGGACGCGCCGACGGCCGGCCCAAGCAAAGCCTCAAGGTCCCGGTCAAGTTCCCGACAGAAGGCCACCACTCTGGAGATCCACCACAAACTGGACCGGCTGGGTCTGTGGATGGAGAGGCTTATGGAGGGAACTCTACCAAGACACTATGTTCCGGCCTGGCCCGGTCTGGACACTATAACGCCACAGAAATAAGACTCCCGTTTGTCTTCAGGCCTATTGCAGGAGGCATGCTGTAGTGACGTGAAAGATGTTGAATTCTAGCTTTCAGCATCTTTTCTATCCAAATTACTTGGCTATTTTGTAAGATATTAAGTTATTCTGTTAAACGCACTGGTTATGAGTAGAGGTGTTCTTCGTTTAGAGCACCATGTGCTCGTCTGCTGCTTTAGGGGCAAAACTCCTTTCCGTCTGCAACGTACACTGTCTTTTTGCTAGTATGGTTGTTTCATTACTGTATGGATGCCAATATCCAGATAAAGCCACTTTGTGTAGCTTCCAACAGGGCTAATGTGTCTCAACACGGCTGGGTGTATGGCGGCTACGGCCCAACCTTATGATTTTGTCCAGGGCCCTGTGAATTCAAGCGATGGCCCTGGCTTCAGAAGCAGTTTGTAGTAAGGTAACCTTTCTGCCTTTTTTCCAGTCACTATTTGGATTATAGAAATTAGAAATTGTGTGTATGTTTGTGTGTGGGGGAAAGGTTTACCCGTTCTCCTTATGCAAAATCTCTAACTACAAATTTACTAAACTGTGGTGCATGAAAGGTCACTATGTTATTTTTTGAAAACTTGAGAAGATACTTAGGTTTTACTGCCATTTGTGCATGTGCTGCCTTTCCTCAAACCGCATACTTTAATTTTATTTGTTTTGCACTTTGATGACTTGCTTAGGATTATTTAATTCACAAACGTAATAATATTTAAATAGAAGTTCTAACTGTATCTGAAATATCAAAACCAGTTGAATCAGGTTAAGATAGTCTCTAGATCAACAGTTGGCATTTTCTTTTAAGAAAATGACTTTTTTTATGTTGCACTTTTTTTGTGGTTAATTTGCATATCATGTGCATTGTTTAAAAATAATAATAAAGTTTGTACTGTAGCAACATGGGTATACTCCTGTTTGTAACTGTATTGACTGTGTTTATTCAGAAATAATAATAATTTCAAACTTTAAAGTATATACATGACAAATGTACATTCAACATTCCCTAATACATTACACCATTAATCCTCTTTCTAACTACACAGTAAAACTCTTCATTTACAAAGGCTTTCTTGTCTCGAGTCGGCTCCTCAAAACTCATTCCGAATATTCACTTTCTTCATTCTCAAGTCCTCGGGACCAAAAGACGCAGGCAGCAGTTCCTCAACGGTCATCTCCACATAGGAACCATCCGGTTTGGACAAATACACGTCCCAGTTTGCACCAAACTAGGTGAAAACAAAAATAACATGTTTAATGAAATATGAGCAAGCTGCTTGTTTAATTGGTGTGAAATACTGTGGTAAATGACACTTGCCTCCCTCATGAACTGCCTGCAGCCTCCACAGGGGGAAATGAAGTGCTCACACATATCACTGAAAGAGCAGAAGACACTTACACTAATGCTGTATATTATACTAAGAGAGTCATCTTCCAAATATGGTTACAAATGTTATAGCACTTATATGCAGCCACTAGAGGGCCTGCTGAATACAGAAGAAGTTTACCTCGCAATAGCAATGGCTTTGAAATCCCTGTAGCCCTCTGATACTGCTTTTGAGATGGCAATTCTCTCAGCACAGATTCCCAAGTTGAAGCATGCGTTTTCCACATTACAGCCTTAATGAAAATGTCATAGTTGATTTCAGTTTTTATTAACATACAGTGGCCCCTGTTTAAAACTGTAGGAATCTGAGTCCAAATATGTTACATCACACTGTAAACACATGACAAATGTGATATAAGGTACATCTTGTACTCGTGTTTTGTACAGAGTATTATTTCTATTGGCTGGTCAGAAGGGGGCCTGTGAGATCAGGGGCCAAGGTTTTTATTTACTTTCTGTGACGAAAACAACGTCCTCTCACTGTGTTGCTGCACATGGTCATTAAACAACACTAAAAGTGCTGTTTCACAGCAGTTCAAGGCTGTGAGAGAGCGATCAACTGTAATACTTATTTATATTAAAGGAGTAGTCCACTTTCAAATTAAAATTTCCTGATAATTTACTCACCCCTATATCATCCAAAATGTTCAAGTCTTTCTTTATTCAGTCGAAAAGAAATGAAGGTTTTTGATGAAAACATTCCAGGATTTTTCTCCATATAGTAGACTTCAGTGGCCTCCAAACGGTTGAAGGTCAAAATTACAGTTTCAGTGCAGCTTCAAAGCTTTCTTCGTGATTCCAGACGAGGAATAAGAGTCTTAACTAGAGAAACCATCACTCATTTTCTAAAAAAAAAATGTATACATTTTAACCATAAATGCTTTAACCATAAAATTGTATACATTTTAACCATAAATGCTCATCATGAACTAGCTCTCTTCTTCTTTTCTATTAGAATTGTAGACACTGCTAAGTGTATTACTGCCCTCCACAGGTCAAAGTTTGAACTAAATGGTCTTATACAATATGCAAGTGCAAGTATATAACAATTAGTTCAAACTTTGACCTGTGGAGGGCAGTAATACACTTAGTGTCTACACTGCTGGAATTCTAATAGAGAAGAAGAGAGCTAGTTCAAGATGAGCATTTATGGTTAAAACTTATATAATTTTAAAAGTTTTTTAAAAAATGACTGATGGTTTCTCTAGATAAGACCCTTATTCCTCGTCTGCTATCGTTTAAATCCCTTTGAAGCTGCACTGAAACTGTAATGTTGACCTTCAACCATCTGGAGGCCATTGAAGTCCACTATATGGAGAATGATCCTGGAATGTTTTCATCAAAAACCTTAATTTCTTTTCGACTGAAGAAAGAAAGACTTGAACATCTTGGATGATATAGGGGTGAGTAAATTATCAGGAAATTTTAATTTGAAAGTGGACATTGAAATGGAAGCTGTGTTCGAAATCGGCCCCTATATACCTCAATCACTATTCACTACATAACTCCACTAATATAGTCCACTTAAAGGAATGAATGAAATCAACTTTGAAAGGTAAATTCGGACACTGAGTGTGCAGAAGGCCTTGCCGCTTTTTCATAGTTTGAACTAAAGGGTTAGTTCACCCAAAAATGAAAATTCGGTCATTAATTACTCACCCTTATATCATTCCAGAACCTTAGAACACAAATTACGAATTTGATGAAATCCCAGAGCTCCATAGACAGCAATATAATTACCACTTTCAAGGCCCAGAAAAGTAGTAAAAAATGTTAAAATAGTCAACATGACTACAGTGGTTCATCCTAAATTTTATGAATACTCTTTGTAAACAAAACAAAGCAAAAACAACTACTTTATTCAACAAATTCGTCTCTTCCCTGTCATTCTCCTACGCGTTTTACATTCAGCGCTCATCAGAATGCCAAGTCATTAACGGCCGGCTCCTGCATCACACAAATGCGTTGTGCTGCTCACGTGAACAGCGTCGGCCAATAGTGAGCCGGTGTTCTGATGTAGAACCTGGAAGCTCTGAACGTAAACAGCGTAGGAGAATGACAGGGATGTGACAAATCACAAGTCATTCTTTTTTTGTTTTTGCTCACAAAAAGCATTCTTGCTTCAAAACTGGACTATTATAATGACATTTTACTACTTTTCTGGGCCTTGAATGTGGTAATTATGTTGCTGTCTATGGAGGACTCAAAAAGCTCTTGGATTTCATCAAAGTATTGTGTTCTGAAAATGAAAGAAGGTCTTATGGGTTTAGAATGACATGAGGGTGAGTAATTAATGACAGAAATTTCATTTTTGAGTGAACTAATCAATTAAAAATGAATTTACACCTGTATGATATTACGCTGTACCCACGGTACAGTGTGGTAAATGATGGATGGATTAGCTACATAACTCCATCTCTTCAAGATGTGGGAATTCATTCGGCACGACCATCACAGTACATTATGGGTACTCTAACAGAGTCGGTTGTACACTCGTTATTGCAGTGAATTGAATGAGTGCACTTGATAACATCCACTGTGGTATTTGGACACCACTACAACTGGCTGTCCCCTCAAATAGTGCCGTATTTAAGGGTATAGGGGCGATTTCGGACATAGCCATATATTTTTTCCAGCCACCTCATATTATTTCTATGGAGCCCCTAAAGAGATATGATGAAGAAGAAGAAAATATGAAATGGGAGGAAAATTTTCATTTTGTGTTCCCCCAAGAAACTTTGCATTCAAATGCAAAGAACACAAGGTTTTGCAGGCGAACGCAAAGTTTCTTGGGGGAATGAAAAAAAATTTGCGTGACAACGCAAGTTTTTATTTTTTCTCCCATCATATATTTTTTCCCACCACCATGTCCCCTGAGGGCCTTTGCGAACAGAAGTCTCTTCAGGGGATGAGAGCGAATGCAAAAAAGCATTGGAAATTTTCCTCCCATTTCATTTTTTCCCATCTTTGTGCCCCTTTACTGCCTAAAAATCATCAGAAACCCCAAGCAGACATGACATCATAGGCCAATAGTTTAATTTCGCCTGCATAATATCTTAAATTTTCCGCCAAGGAAAAATATTCCATTACAATGTAGGCTACAAAACAAGCGGAATCGGTCCTCTGAGGTATTCTTAACTACAATCAATAACTCAGGCGCAAGACAGCAAAAATTAGGAAATATCTGAATGTCGCAATTGACCAATCAAATTCAAGAGCTGGGTAATACTGACTCAAATATTAAAACGTGTGTATTAAGTTTCATTCATGTGTCAGTGTTATCTGCCATTAGCCGTCCTTCTGTTGCCATGTAATGGTAAAAAAACATAAAAATACGCAACCAGCACTGGTCTGATATTTGTACAACTTAATGGCTTTTATATTTCAGGCATTCCCTCACCTGTGAAAACCGTCCCGTTGTGTGTCAGGAGTGCCGCCCCGACTCGGAACTTGCTGTAGGGGCAGTAGGCAAACTTCTTGGCCTCCAGAGACTTCCGAATCAACTCTTTTATTCCCAACAAGTGCCCATTCAACCCATTAATAAGCTCATGTCTCATCTTTTGGTCTCCCATGTTGCTATGCTGTGTATGTATAGTCTTTCTGTGGCTCAGCAAACTTGATTGTGAATTTGTTTTCCCAGATCGGACATCCAATCCCCTTTTCCCAGATTTCCCACCTCCCTGATTTTCTGTGTTTGATGTGTGTGATGCTGTCATGCTGAAACGTTATGTAATTTCCACTCAGAGTCGACAGCAACCTTTCCCTTAGCCACACCGAGAGACAGTGAGGATGAGGTATAAAGGTCACTGCGCAATAATACAGTGACATTCCCAATGGAATAACGATGAAAAAGCATTGGCTTTTTACAACAGACTGCAGGAGATAAATAGGCCAACAGTGATAGTAAGCTGAGAAAATACTCAATTTATTTATTTTATGGTTTCCTGCCTTGAAATAACATTTAAAAATAGAATAAAAAGAATTTAAGTAACCATTTAAGTTTGTTGGAATTTGTTTTTGCGCCAATACAATCATGAATTTAACCATAAATGAAAGTCTCTGATATCCAAAACCTGTTCTGTTTTGTTCATTCATAAATTGAGCAGTTTTCAAACTCCTCGTTTGTGAACATAAAAGAATAAAACAACTTTTAATGCTGGTATTCATCTTATCTAATAGACATTGACCGGTGTACTCAGTATACTGGGTCTTTTTGATGGCGTGGCAGTTCAACAACCTTTGGAAAAAGAACATTCTAGCTGTTGTCATTGTCGATTATCCAGTTGATCCAGGAGATGTAGTTGCGGACTTTGGTGTAGACTCCTGGGAAATAAGGGTTGGCACAGCTGATGCCCCAGGACACGATCCCCTCGAAATAACCGTTACAGATGAGAGGCCCGCCAGAGTCGCCCTGCAGCCAAACACAGCAGGATGTCACCACAGATCACACAGTGTTAAGCATTATACAAAGCTGTTTGTTTTAGCGAAAATGTATTTTGTATGCGTATTCTCCTTCTTTCTCTCAGAGAGAAAAACCCCTTCTGCTCGGATTCACCTGGCAGGAGTCTTTGCCGCCCAGTGGGGAGCCGGCACACACCATGTTGTCTGTGATTCGGTAGTAGTAGTAGTATTGACACTGAGGGATGATCTGGACATCCACAGCACGCAAGACGGGGGACAGGTAATAGCTGTAGACCTGAGTGACGCCCCAGCCGCTCACCGTGCAAATTGTGCCCCCTGTTATAGGAGCGAGTGAGGTTGGCAGCATGGCTGGCTGAACGTAGGCATTGAGCTCTGCAGGCTTCTCCAACTGATGCACAGATCCAAATGAAAATTGCATATTTAAAGGATTAATTCACTTTAAAATGAAAATTACCCCAAGATTTACTCACCCTCAAGCCATCCTAGGTGTATATGACTTTCTTCTGTCTGATGAACACAACCGGAGTTATATTAATAAATATCCTGACGCATCCAAGCTTTATAATGGCAGTGAACGGGACCAATGAGTTTGAAGCTCAAGAAAGTGCATCCATCCATCATAAATGTACTCCACATGGCTCCGGGGTGTTAACAAAGGCTTTCTGAAGCGAAGCGATGCATTTGTGTAAAAAAAAATATCCATATTTTACATGTTATAAAGTAAAATATCTAGCTTTTGCTAGACCGCCTTCTGTATTTAACTTACAAAAAAAATGTAGAACTCTTGCAGTTCAAAACGCTTACGTTACGTCCTCCTACGCCAGGGATGGACAACTCCGGTCCTGGAGGGCCAGTGTCCTGCAGAGTTTATCTCCATCCCTGATAAAAACTCCCTTGCCTATAACTTTCTACTAATCCTAAAGACCTTGATTAGCTGGTTCAGGTGTGTTTGATTAGGGTTGGAGCTAAACTCTGCTGGACACTGGCCCTCCAGGACCGGAGTTGTCCATCCCTGTCCTACGCCTTCCATATTCAACTTACAAAATAACTTAAATAACTTTATAACTTGTTAAATATGGATATTTTTCTTACACAAATGCATTGCATCGCTTCAGAAGGATTTACGGAGCCCAGCACATGACATGCAAGAAAAAAAATTCATTGTGTGCACAATTTACTAATTTGTTCCCTTGATTTATAAATCATGCGCATGATTCATAAATCGAGGGAACAAAATAGTAAATCGTGCACATGTTTTAGTAAATCAAGGGAAGGAAATAGTAAATCGTGCACATGTTTTAGTAAATCAAGGGAAGGAAATAGTAAATCGTGCACATGTTTTAGTAAATCAAGAGAACAAAATAGTAAATCGTACACATGTTTTAGTAAATCAAGGGAAGGAAATAGTAAATCGTGCACATGTTTTAGTAAATCAAGGGAAGGAAATAGTAAATCGTGCACATGTTTTAGTAAATCAAGAGAACAAAATAGTAAATCGTACACATGTTTTAGTAAATCAAGGGAAGGAAATAGTAAATCGTGCACATGTTTTAGTAAATCAAGGGAACAAAATAGTAAATCGTGCACATGTTTTAGTAAATCAAGGGAAGGAAATAGTAAATCGTGCACATGTTTTAGTAAATCAAGGGAACAAAATAGTAAATCGTACACATGTTTTAGTAAATCAAGGGAAGGAAATAGTAAATCGTGCACATGTTTTAGTAAATCAAGGGAACGAAATAGTAAATCGTGCACATGTTTTAGTAAATCAAGGGAACGAAATAGTAAATCGTGCACATGTTTTAGTAAATCGAGAGAACGACATAGTAAATCGTGCACATGTTTTAGTCAATCAAGAGAACGAAATAGTAAATCGTGCACATGTTTTAGTAAATCAAGGGAACGAAATAGTAAATTGTGCGCATGTTTTAGTAAATCGAGAGAACGACATAGTAAATCGTGCACATGTTTTAGTCAATCAAGAGAACGAAATAGTAAATCGTGCACATGTTTTAGTAAATCGAGAGAACGACATAGTAAATCGTGCACATGTTTTAGTCAATCAAGAGAACGAAATAGTAAATCGTGCACATGTTTTAGTAAATCGAGAGAACGACATAGTAAATCGTGCACGTTTCAGTCAATCAAAGGGAACGAAATAATAAATCGTGCACATGTTTTAGTAAATCAAGGGAACGAAATAGTAAATCGTGCACATGTTTTAGTCAATCAAGGGAACGAAATAGCAAATCGTGCACATGTTTTAGTCAGTCAAGGGAACAAAATAGTAAATCGTGCACATGTTTTAGTAAATCAAGGGAACGAAATGGTAAATCGTGCACATGTTTTAGTAAATCAAGGGAACGAAATAGTAAATCGTGCACATGTTTTAGTAAATCAAGGGAACAAAATAGTAAATCGTGCACATGTTTTAGTAAAGCAAGGGAACGAAATAGTAAATCGTACACGTTTTAGTAAATCAAGGGAACGAAATAGTAAATCATGCACATGTTTTAGTAAATCAAGGGAACAAAATAGTAAATCGTGCACATGTTTTAGTCAATCAAGGGAACGAAATAGCAAATCGTGCACATGTTTTAGTCAATCAAGGGAACAAAATAGTAAATCGTGCACATGTTTTAGTAAATCAAGGGAACGAAATAGTAAATCGTACACGTTTTAGTAAATCAAGGGAACGAAATAGTAAATCATGCACATGTTTTAGTAAATCAAGGGAACAAAATAGTAAATCGTGCACATGTTTTAGTAAAGCAAGGGAACGAAATAGTAAATCGTACACGTTTTAGTAAATCAAGGGAACGAAATAGTAAATTGTGCACATGTTTTAGTAAATCAAGAGAACGAAATAGTAAATTGTGCACATGTTTCAGTAAATCAAGGGAACAAAATAGTAAATTGTGCACATGTTTTAGTAAATCAAGGGAACAAAATAGTAAATCGTACACGTTTTAGTAAATCAAGGGAACGAAATAGTAAATTGTGCACATGTTTTAGTAAATCAAGGGAACAAAATAGTAAATCGTACACGTTTTAGTAAATCAAGGGAACGAAATAGTAAATTGTGCGCATGTTTTAGTAAATCAAGAGAACAAAATAGTAAATCATACACATGTTTTAGTAAATCAAGAGAACGAAATAGTAAATCGTGCACATGTTTTAGTAAATCAAGGGAATGAAATAGTAAATCGTACACATGTTTTAGTAAATCAAGAGAACGAAATAGTAAATCGTGCACATGTTTTAGTAAATCAAGGGAATGAAATAGTAAATCGTACACATGTTTTAGTAAATCAAGAGAACGAAATAGTAAATCGTGCACATGTTTTAGTAAATCAAGAGAACAAAATAGTAAATCGTACATGTTTTAGTAAATCAAGAGAACAAAATAGTAAATTGTGCACATGTTTTAGTAAATCAAGGGAAGGAAATAGTAAATCGTACACGTTTTAGTAAATCAAGGGAACGAAATAGTAAATCGTGCACATGTTTTAGTAAATCAAGGGAACGAAATAGTAAATCATGCACATGTTTTAGTCAATCAAGAGAACAAAATAGTAAATCGTACACATGTTTTAGTAAATCAAGAGAACAAAATAGTAAATTGTGCACATGTTTTAGTAAATCAAGGGAAGGAAATAGTAAATCGTACACGTTTTAGTAAATCAAGGGAACGAAATAGTAAATCGTGCACATGTTTTAGTAAATCAAGGGAACAAAATAGTAAATCGTACACGTTTTAGTAAATCAAGGGAACGAAATAGTAAATTGTGCGCACGTTTTAGTAAATCAAGAAAACGAAATAGTAAATCGTGCACATGTTTTAGAAAATCGAAGGAATGGATTAATAAATTGCACGCACGATTTACCCTACTATTTTTTTCCTGCATGTCATGTCCCGGGCTCCGCATTTATTAACCGCTGGAGCCGTGTGAACTATGTTTATAATGGATGGATGCACTTTCTTGAGCTTCATACTCGTTGGTCCCATTCACTGCCATTATAAAACTTGGATGCATAAGGATATTTATTAATATAACTCAGATGTTTTTCATCAGAAAGAAGAAATTCATATATCTAGGATGGCTTGAGGGAGAGTAAATCTTGGGGTAATTTTCATTTTAAATTGAACTAATCCTTTAACACCTACAAACATATAACATATAATAATAATAAATGTTTCTTGAGCAGCAAATCTGCATATTAGAATGATTTCTGAAGGATCATGTGACACTGAAGACTGAAGTAATGATGCTGAAAATTCAGCTTTGATCACAGGAATAAATTACATTTTTAAATATATTAAATTAGAAAACAATTGTAATATTAGTGTGTGTATATATATATATATATATATATATATATATATATATATATATATATATATATATATATATATATATATATATATATATATATACCCCAAACCAAACCAATGATTAGGATAAACAAACAGACTTTTAACATGAATGCAGTATTTTTTTATTAGATGCTTAATGAACTTACTTTCAAGAGCATAATGTCACTGTCAAATGTCCTGTAATTGTACATGTAATACACCAGGACTCTGGACACATTAAACACCTGCTCAAAGCCCTCTTTTTTGGAGAGGTCATGTTCACTCAGAACCACTTTGATTAAATAGCTCCTGCGAACAGATAAGATAAGCATAACCCAACAATATCACATCAGTAAATGAGTTGTAGATGTGCTGTAGAATGTTTTGTGTGTTTTGTTCCTTGTCAATAAAGGTGAATTGTGATTGAAATACTCACGGCCTCCAGCAGTGGGCAGCAGTAACCACCCACTGCTTGTGTATGAGTGTTCCTCCGCAGTAATGGTAGTTGTTGTACTGCACAGAGGCCTGGTACTTTATGGAATAGGGCTCAACCTCCTGTCCTCCAATGATTCTCTGCTGCAGCGAGCCTGTGGATGAGGAGAATAATGCTAAAGTGAGACCTCATGTGTGCAAGATAAACACTAAATGTGACCACCGACATCTTTCGATAATGTATGCGCAGAAAGCAGCATCCTGTTACATATGTATGAGTATATTTAGATGAGACCAATGTGAGTTACTCAGGTAATGCAGTGCTTTACCGTGAAGCGTCGAGATGAGGAGGAGCAAGGTGTATTCAAGGCATTTCTTCATGTTTGAGGGGTCTAAAACACAAGAGGACGTTTGGAGATAGGAAACAAATACAGATGAAGCACAATGCAGCTGTTGTATGGAAAAAGCATCACGTTTTACAGAATGTCAAAGCAAATGTCAGTTACCCTGCTGAAAAAAAAATTACAAACTAAAAGGTTTAGTTCAGGTTGTTTAAACTGGTTTAGCTCTCCGAGCCTGCTAAGGTGTGGTTTAGCTGGTTTAACTAAACTTTTTTAATAATTCATAAAACTCTCTTTCAAAGCAAAAAGTAATTAAAGAGTAAACATTTTCATCAATCAATCATCATTTTAAAATGTCTATAACTGTTTATATGACATTATGTGTGATACAGGCACTCATTTTATTTAGCAAGGATGCATTAAATTGACCAAAAGTGACAGTAAAGGCATTTCTATTTCAAATAAATGCTGTTCTTTTGAACTTTGTGTTTCTTGAGCAGCAAATCAGCACACTGAAGACTGGAGTAATGATGCTGAAAGTTGACATGAATAAATTACATTTTAACATATATTCAAATAGAAAACCGTTATTTTAAATTATAATGATATTTAAATTAAATAAATGCAGTCTTGGTGAGCATAAGAGACTTCTTATGCATAAAAGATTTCAAGAACATAAAAAAAAATACATCATACCAGCCCCAACTTTTGAATGGTATAATATATATGTATATTTGCATATGGTATAATATATGACAGTGTATATATATATATATATATATATATATATATATATATATACACACACATATGATATTTATGACGTTTCCTTCCTAAAACAGAAATGGACAGCATAAAAACTCACCCCGAGCACCGAAAGCTCAATCCTGAGCAGCTAAATCCCACTAACTTCCTCCCGCACTACCTCATGTGAATATTGTCTTTGCTTTTATAGTGTAACCACATCTGTCCCTTAGGTTTATGGTCTTGTTTGTACACTAACTATTCTCAAGAACAAAAACAGTAACACAGCAGGACTTGGGCTGACCCAAAAGCTCTCAGTATCTGTGATCGCCTCCTCTTGTTTGATGTTATCTTGTCTAAGACCTTGCCTTTAATTCATACACATTGTGCTGCTCTCTAAGGGGAAATCAAATATCTATAGAATCTCTCATTTGACAAAATGGTCTGTCAGAGAATAGGATATCAGGTGACGGCAAAATTGGGTGGAAAGGGCAATAGAGTGGTGGTAACCAAAGCATCTGCGAACAAGGTCTTTCTAATATCCCTTGACTGTATAAATGCACGTCTGTATCCTCAGGGGAGAAGCTCCACCTAGAAGGGAGAGTTTGCCATTTATCTGATGTCCCTCCTTGGATGTAATGAATATGTATTCTGATAGTGCCTCATGAGATTTGATCAGAAAAATAATGTTGATTTCTCTCCTCTCATTGTGTGAAAACCTAATGAGATACCAAATATGAAATTCTTATTATTGGTGCTACATTCTCTTTTATTGTACGTAACTCATAACCTGTTCAGCCAGAGCATGTTATTGTTACTCTCTTTCCCTTGAGATGGGTAGTTACAGAAACATGGTGTGTGTTTCTGAAACAAAATGCTCGTGTCGGCGACTGTGTGCACTGCATCCTAAATAAAAACCGAACGAAAATAGACATCTTCACGGGTAAATCTTTCACCCTCATGCGACATTCCTATTGAAAGGACTGGATTACGACAGACGGCAGAAAATTTGCAGAACAACGATAAATGTGATTGCTACTTTAGACTCTTGTATGTAAGTTAAGACCCTTGCCCCGGGTTTCAAAACTTAAGCTAGTCCTAGACTAAAATGCATGTTTCAGCTGTTTTAACTGAAAGCAACTTGCATTAGCATATCTTATAAAGGGTTAGTTCACCCAAAAATGAAAATTCTGTCATTTATTACTTACCTTCATGTTGTTCCACACCCGTAAGACCTTCATTAATCTTCGGAACACAAATGAAGATATTTTAGTTAAAATCTGATGGCTCAGTGAGGCCTGCATAGGGAGCAATGACACTTCCTCTCTCAAGATCCATAAAGGTACTAAAAACATATCAGTTCATGTGAGTACAGTGGTTCAATATTAATATTATAAAGTGACAGGAATATTTTTGGTGTGCCAAAAAAACAAAATAACTTTATTCAACAATATCTAGTGATGGGTGATTTCAAAACACTGCTTCATGAAGCTTCAAAGCTTTATGAATCATTTGTTTCGAATCAGTGGTTCGGAGCACCAAAATCACATGATTTCAGTAAACGAGGCTTAAGTGTTTTGAAACTTCAATAGTTCACGTGACTTTGGCTGTTTTAATACGCACTCCGAACCACTGATTCGAAACAAAAGATTCATAAAGCTTCATGAAGCAGTGTTTTGAAATCGCCCATCACTAGATATTGTTGAATAAAGTTGTTGTTTTTTGTTTTTTTGCCACACAAAAAGTATTCTTGTCGCATAATGTTAAGGTTGAACCACTGTAGTCAGTTTTTAGTAGCTTTCTGGGCATTTGAAAGTGTTAATTATATCTCAATACAGGCCTCACTGAGCCATCGGATTTTATCAAAAATATCTGAATTTTTGTTCCAAAGATGAACGAAAGTCGTACGGGTGTGGAACGACATGAGAGTGAGTATTTAATGACAGAAATTTCATTTTTGGGTGAACTAAACCTTTTAATGTCCTAATTGAACTAAGTCTTAATCCTGGCTTAATTTAAGCCCTGTCTGTGAAACCAGGACTTAAAGTTGTAGTGATTAAGGGATTAACAACCAAACACTGTAGTTGAAGACTGGAAGAGTTGGTTTGTGTTGTCGACATGTCTAGAAGATGCTGTTTTCTGCTCTGTGAATCCATGCTGACACAATTTCAAAGGACTTGTGCTGGAACTTCTATGGTAAAACCTACACCATCGTTACTGTTGGTATAATCACTGTGTATCAAGCGCTGATGAAGACCCAGAGCTGAAATTCAGATATGGTTATTGGGGTTTAGTTTCCAACACGTGCTGTAAGCAGTCGACTAAACAAAGCAGACTAGGCCATCTTGTCTGACCAATCAGAGTAGACCAATCACAACAGAGTAGGCTCTCAGAAAGGAGGGGTTTAGAGAGACTGTAACTTTGGGGGACAGAATTCTGCAGGGCTATGAACACTAACAAAAACGCTGAACTGTTGCCATTTCTTTTTAGTTTCAGTTTTTTTTTGTTTTTTTTTTGTTGTTTTTTTGAGGTACTAGGAATCCTCCTTAATTGAAATGAGATTAAACTGAAAGTTAATTTTTCAGAATTTCAGTTTGTATCTTGATTCTTAAGGCCTGTCCGACTCCACGCTAAGGATGATAACTGTACCCACATGGAAAGAACCTATATGTGGATATATGCGCATATATGAAACCTATATGCTGCATATATGCACATATATATGCCACATATAAGCAAAATTGAGGTGCATATATGTGCATATACAGGAAATATATTTCTCCTGTATTGCTTCTTCATATCCACATATAAGCCCTATACATACAAGATATGTCTTCTATGGCAGGATCTGGTCATTTTGTAGCTCATATATCATTTTTGACTGTCATACATGATGCCTAGCTCATATTTGCTATTATCAAGGCAAAAACTAAGAATATCAATATATTAACATAATATATTAACTATGATATCTACACGTTTTCCAGAAACATTTACATGGTCAATTCTTTCTTGTATGAAGATAGTGGAAAAGAAGGAAATGTATAACAAAATGGTTTTTAATTTTTATTTTGTCAAACTTTTTTTTCAATTTCAAGTCACTTCCAGATTCACATCACAGCTCATACACATCCAAGATACATTTTTTTCTGTTCATTTTTTTGTCTTATTTAAATAATAAATAATGTACATTTCTATATTTTGGACTTTTATTTATGTTGCCTAGCAGCTATGGATTTTAATTTTACTATTATAGGTGAACATATAGGTGCGTATATGTACCTATATAGGTATATGTATGCACATATATACAGTATGTATACATATATGTACATATATGTGTACATATGTGTACATATATGTGTATATATATGTGTGCATATATATACATATAATATAGGAAAACGGCCAATTTTATATATGTCACATATATTAAAAACCTATATCAAAACCTATATTGAAACATATATGTTTATATAGTTTTTTTCCATGTGGGTATAGCTATAACTATAAAGTTTTAATAATCATAACTCTATGGGAATAATGAAGTCCACAATACAACTGTAATGATAATGACACAGAACAACAAAAACATTGGAATCACTCTAAGAACTACTGTTTCCAGCTTATGAACGGTAAAAACATTGAAAGCCAATCACAGGGTGCACCACATGAACACGTGTTCAAGTCATGCCAGAAATATTTTCACATTTATGAGATTAACGGCTTGAACGAGTTGTAATTATGATTGGAAGACTTGGAACTTTATTTAAACCACAAGTTTTCATGTTGGGGCACAATAGATGCAGTGGAAAGGAAATAGATTATAGTAGCCTATACACAAACTGGACATTGTAACATGTGACGTGAGCACACACACAAAAAAAAAAAAAAAAAAAATGCAGTGTGCATGTGAAAAAGTTGACCATGCTGTTTAGTTTATCGATGTTTAGTTTTGGTTTTTCTTGTTTGGCCTGCCTGTTTGATGTCCTTCTGTTTCCATGGGTTTTCATTGATTAATTAGTTGAACATCTGTTGCTTATTTCTTTGATCAGTTTGGTTTTCAACTAAGTTTTCTCAGTGTGTTCTGCACCGCTGGATGAAGTTGGTCCTCGTCGGCTTTTTTTTTTTTTGGCCGATTCGACATATTGATTGGCGTCGGAGCTCGTCGATCAGTCAGGCCATCTGATCATTCTGATTGGCTGTTCAGCTGCTGCCACCTGCTGGTTCGGAAAGGCATTTCATCTCACGCAGGCACAGAACGGACGTGCTACTTGGCCGTCGGGTGTCGAGCGTCGGTTTGGTGTGTCAGGGCAAATTTGGACCCAGATGCTGCCGACGTGAGCCAACCCCACAGTCTGCTTTCGTCACCACTCGTTTGACAGCTTCGGCTTGGTGTGTTCCTGCCTTAAGAGAATGTTATTTTCCATTGGTGTGGATGCTAATATAGTTATCTTTATAATTATTATTTAGATGATTCTTATTTGAGGCCTAAAGGATTGGATTCATGACATTAGCAACACATTTGCATTTTTAACAAGGGTCTGACTAATTATCACATACAGAGTTGGGGAGATTTACCAGACGTGTTTGAACTCGTCTTAATACATGTCCATTATACTGTGATCCAGTGAGTGCACATTATGTTTTAGGAGAAGGTCAGGAAGGGCAACGTTGCTGAAAGCCCAACAATGTTTGAATTATAGTCCCCCATGAAAACTGAAATCAGAACTTGGGAAACCTGAGGAACAGTGTTGATGTGATCCCCTCACCCTATGTGGAGGGGTTTGGTAGATATAGAGTAGCCGAGAGTCCGTAGCGCTTCGCGTGCTCACATTAGCCATGGCCATGCTGCTCTTTCTGGTTCTGTTGAAAGTCGTCCCAGCCAACTGTAAGTACTGAACACTATCAGGAGCTGACCTTCTTCTTTTTGCCTACAGCTTTAGGTTTCTAACAAGGCAATATTATGACTCTTACAGTGTTTAAACTTAACTTTTACTATTTTAGCATTTAGGTCAACGACATGATGCTCATTTTTGTTTCGAATTGAATACAGCTTTGTTATGATAAGCATGTTTTTACTTTCTGAATTAAATTTCACTTTGATACAGGGGGCATTAAGTAAAAAATGTCAGGCTGATAGACTGACCTAATATTACAATAAAAAGGGCCTCTCTAAATGATGACATTTTTGATATACAGTATAGGAGGCAATATTTCCTAGAAAAACAAAACTGCTTCACTGCTTATTAATATATGACATACTTTTGTAATATTGGAAGATCATGTGACACTGAGAATTGAAGTAATGAAAATCAAATCAAAGGAATAAATGATGTTTTAAAATGTATAAAAATAGAAAAAAAATTAAATTGCAATAATATTTCACAATATTACTGATTTTACTGTATGTTTGATCGATAATGCAGCCTTGATGAGCAGAAGAGACTTCTTTCAAAAACATCAAGGTCTTAAGTCTCTTAAAATATCAGATAATTTTACCTTTTTATATATAAAGGACAAACATCTTCTAAGTATTTAAGTATAAAATATAATTACATTTATTATACACTCACTTTTGTTTAAGGAAATAGTTTGAACGTTACACCAAATGACATCATCACAATCATTACAATTAAACCTTTTTTTGAAAATGGTATAAAAGATTTTCAAAATTACATTTTTTTCTTTTCTTTATCATTCTTGACCCATTTGATATGCATTCATGCCTCTTATCAAATCCTGACTGTTTGAATCAAACATCTTACATCATAAACCAATATTAGATGACTTATTAGACTTCATAGAATATCAGGCTGTATATCCTTTCTTGGAACGAAACTTGACCTTTGTTTAACAGGGATACACAGGGTGTCAAGCTTGATTTTGTCAGCTGTCAATTTGAACTCAATGGAAATGAGATTAGAGTTTTATTTCATTGTCCTTTCGCTGTCATCCTGAGTTCTGTTCTATTTTAAATCTTTGTTGTATTGTTTTCCAGGTCTGGACTTTGTTCAGGGGCGCATTGTTGGTGGATATACCCCCTCGCCAAATTCAATCAAATACATAGTGTCGTTACAGAGCTCAAAAGGACAGCACTTCTGTGGAGGATCTCTGGTCCATAAGTACTGGGTGCTTACAGCCGCACATTGCAATATTGGGTGCGTATTTTCACCTTTTCTTTAAACAGATTCTCTGCCTAAACAGGCTGTTTATGAGACTTACAGGATGTGTAACAGCAGAGCTGATGGCCAAGTCTGAGGGTGAGTTGAAATGCACAGTAAAGCAGACAGGCAGGATGTGCGGTAACCTTGACCCGTCATCACTGTGTGGTACTTAATGAATGCTGGCTTATCTGCTGCTTGGCACGGCTGAGCCTGCTAACAGGGAGAAATACTGTCATTCAACTCACGTCCTCTACAAAGAGTCACTGTGTATAACAAGTCATGTCAAGAAATCAGATTTCAAGCATATGTCTGGTATCAGTTTTATAGTTATAATGTTGCTTTAGTATGCAGTGGTTTTATTTCCTATATAACTTATTACCTCAAAACATTTAACTAACTTGATTTTCTTAAATTAGTAGAACTTAAAATGTTTGTGACAAGTGGGGCGGGACCGAGAGCCTTGGAAGTGGAGCAAGACCAGTGCACAGGTGTCTCTCATTAACAATCATGTCACCGACATCCCTTCACTCCCGCAGTTCTCAACCTCGCCCAACTCATCATAATGTTAATTACATGTACAGTTAATTTACATAAGCATCACATTCAGATCTTGGTTAAATGTTAGATAGCAAATAACACATGCTATTATAACTATGAAAGAGAATGTCATTATATACTTGCTTGTATATAATCAAACAACATGCAGGTCGTAAAAGTTTTGCAGCCCATCCTCAACCTAACCACAGGCTATACTCTCCACCACAAGGGTAACCCTAAAACTAACAAAACAGAACCCCCTGTAAATCCCAACATAACACAACACTAAACACTAACGTATGTCTCCCTATGTTATCTATCTTGTGCCAAAACACAAAATAACACTGAATTTTCAGCATTTATTTATACAGTCTAACTTCTCTAGATTAGAAATCTGCTGCAACTCAACTCAATCATATTAAGTTCAGCTTACTACAATAAAATTTTGAGTTCACACAACTTTTTACAATGAACTTTCATTGTTATTTGAGTGAAACAAACTAATTTCAATTAGTTTAATTTCACTGTTCAGTTTTACAGTGTGTTTTTCAGAGGGTCGCGACTGTATTTTTGCTTGACTTTAAGGAAGGATCAGATGATGGTGGTGGCTGGAGACTATACTCTGGGTGTTTATGAGGGGACAGAGCAGTACTCCAAGCCTCGGTCGCTCATCCTGCACCCTCTGTACAACAGGAGCACCAATAATGCAGATATTATGCTCATAAAGGTACTTTCTCTTTGCCTCTGTATTGAATACATCACTCTTAAGTGAGTGCATTTATAACTATGAGAGTAGAGTTACTCGACACTCAAATGAGAACAAAACTCAAATTTGCATTGTAATGGGCAAATTTTGCAACATCGACACTGTTACTGAACTGGATTGAATCAAATTGTACTGACTTGAGCTGAATAATGACGCTTATCTTGAAGAGCATTTGAGGTTACACTTTATTTTAAGGTGACGTATTAATTATCTACATGTACTTACTGTAGAGTACAGTTATGATTTGGTTTAGGGTTAGTTACTTGTAATTAGAAAAAATTTACTGTTATTACTAGAGTAAGGACATGTAGTAACGTGTAACTATGCCACCTTAAAATAAAGTGTTACTGAATTTGTCCCATATTTGATGATGTTTACATCATTAATTTGATTATTTTCCTGTTTATTACTGTGAAGCTGCTTTGCAACAATCTGTATTGTATGAAGTGCTATATAAATGAAGGTGACTTGGCTTGAATCTGATTGGTCAGTTATGGCATTGCGAATATATATATTATTTATATGCTTGTATATGTTTTTTTTTTTTTTTTTAATAGTCATAATAATTATACAACAGTTAGTTCTGGACCTTGAATTTGGCTAAGAGGCTT
Organism: Chanodichthys erythropterus; assembly: GCF_024489055.1. Lineage (NCBI taxonomy): Eukaryota > Metazoa > Chordata > Actinopteri > Cypriniformes > Xenocyprididae > Chanodichthys > Chanodichthys erythropterus. The sequence goes on from NC_090226.1 coordinate 31,316,921, forward strand.
TTTTTTTTTTTTCTTTTGCTCATATGACTCCAACAGCACTGGGACTGTTTGTTTCATTCCGCTTGTTTGTGTTTGCATGTTGCATTCGGTGGTGGGGATATTTCAGTTGTTTTTTCGCCAAGTTCCACTAGCAGGTGGCCACAAGTTCCATCATTGAGTCATTAACTGAGGCTGAGTGTGAAATCGCAGAGTAGGTACTTCTTTTAAATAAGTAATTACTTTGTGACCAATAAAAAAGTGAGTTCTATAAACTATGAATGTGTGTAGTGTGAATGAGATCTGGACATACTACATTCGTTACTAACCATTCCTGTTCGAACCACCCGCTCTTAGTGGGACTCGAACCCGGGTCCACTGGCATGGGAGTCAGCACTCTAACAAGAAGGTTAAAGAACACAGTCTCTAGAACGCCTCTTGGGATCTGGGGAGTGAGATTTACACAGACAGCTCTTATTGGCCTACATCCATTACACTCACCCCCTTAAACCTCACTCCCATCCGGGTCACGGCACCAATTTAACCCCTCCCACTCAAACCAGGGCTCGAACCCAGGTCCGCCAGCATGGGAGTCAGGCACTCTAACAAAGACGCTAAAGACCATAGTCTCTGTGAGGTATAGTTCTGAGTGAGGGTTTACATGCACAGTTCTTTCCAGCCTACATCCGTTACATAGGCATCAGTTACGTCGCTTCTCTGTCATTCACAAATCATCTCCAGTGGCCTCATGGGATAGAATCAGTATGTTCAGAATCTTGGCAAAAGAGGTAGTCACAGTCACCGTCTTATTCAGTTTGTTTTGATTGTCTTGTGCTTCTTTGTTCTCAGTACAATAATCACCCTTACAGCTGTTTGTCATTTGCATTGTGTATTTAAGTTCCTTCCTGCCTTCAGTTTATTGTCCGGTATTGTTTAATGTTACATGTGTTTGCTGTCGCCTGTTCTTCCATTCCTTGAGATTAAACTTCGTTGTGTTACTTGTATCTACTGTCTTCGTCTTCCTTGGAGCCAACCCATAGCAAGTAGGTCATCCAGGTACTTTTTTCATCTACTGTTTTATGAATGCTGTGAATTTAGACATACTACTTTTTCACATATTGTTTTTCACCTATAGTAGGGAAGTAAGCGATTTTGGGTGCAGAATCTTGATTCATCCCATCATCCATTCAACCAATTTGTTCAAAATCACTGATTCATTCAGGAATAAAACTGGCTGCATCTGAATATGTCTACTTAAACTGTATGTGAAAAGAGTATTATTTCCAAATTTGTAGTATTAATAAAACATTAGGCAAAAACTACCAAGATGAACTATTACTTCCATCGAGATTCTGAAGGAGCATCTGATAGACACTTTACTATCCCATGATGCCACGGAGGTGAAGATTGAATGTGAGATTCGAATGTGAAGCAACTCATTCATATTATATAAAACATCCTTTTTTTTTAAGGGTTGTGAAGTAAGAATTAAGTCAAAAGAAGTAACTACTCACACAGTACAATATTTCTTTAAAATCGGCATGAAATGGAAGTCTTTTCTCCCCTATTGTGACATATATATATATATGAAATGAAATGGCCTCTCAAACAAGAAAAAATGTAGGACGGGACTTGATTTTGTCCATGGGGAATTGATTGGATGAATGGATGGTTTGCTATTAGCGAATCTCATGTGAGTGACAGATCGTCCCGCCCTCGTGCCAGTAAACACATCGTCAGAGAAGAGAAGAGATGTCGCTGAATGAGGGAGGGGAAGTTTTTTTGATTAAAGAGTACGAGGTACATGAATTAAAAAAATAATGCTGTGCACAGATAAATCATTTATGGTAATATTCCATTTAAAAAGATAAATTTTGATTTCATGGTGACTTTAAGAAATTTTAAGAGTCATTGAATCATTCACTTAACCAATTTGTTCAAAATAACAATTCATTCAGGAATTAAATGCCACTGTTGCTGTGTGTTGCAGGCAAATACTGTAGCTATATTCTGCTTCAACATTGTTTGGAAAGATATTCTTTGACAGATCAAAAATAGATATTATGTCTAAAATCTTACTTAATGTTGAGTTCTTGTTTAATGAATTGAAAAAAGTTCAATATTTACATTATTACCAAGCTTGTCACCTTTGTTATGCTTTGTAATGTATGGTAAACAGTTTGACGGTGTAAGTTGTGCTTTTATACCAACTCTGATCTGTATATCTGTCTCTGGATGTGGGTTCTTTCAGCTTAGTGCGCCTATAGCGCTGAACAGGTATGTGTCGCTCGCCCCACTCCCCAAACAGAACACAGGGCTGTTGGCGGGCAGGATGTGCCGGGTGTCTGGATGGGGCTCCACCAGCCACAGTGGAGGTCTGAACTCTCTCACCCTGCGTACGGTCAAGCTCCCCATCGTCTCCACCTCCAAGTGCAACAGCAGTGACTCCTTCAGCGGAAACATCACAACAAACATGATCTGCGCGGGCTCCAGAATGGGAGGAAAAGATGCGTGTAAGGTACTTGCTATAACGACCAGCTGACGTACTTCATTATCCATGATTCAATGCTTTACAGAGATGTTGGCATTGTGATGTTCCAGGGGGACTCCGGAGGGCCGCTGGTGTGTGATGGACGTGTCTACGGCCTGGTCTCTTGGGGAAATGGCTGTGGAGATCCAAGGTTTCCAGGGGTGTATACGGCCGTGTCCCGGTTCCGCCGGTGGATTGACCAGACCATATACAGCCCATACTCACGGTGCCTTAAGTCAGCTGGTCTTTTCAGCAGGGAAGACTAGACTTCTGTGTATTTGCATTCATGCAATGTGAAAACAATATTCTTTAATTATAGGCACCTTTATCCATGTCGACTTTTTGAAAATAAAGTCTCCTAAAACATGCATCACATTCTCACTATAGGTTCATCTGTTCCACAATTTTTTGTCATGAACATTTCCACTACATCTCAAATGAGCATTCTGGAAATTATATTTTAAATATTTTTTTTTTGAATAAAATATCTATTTTGTCTTGCTAAAACTAAATTCTAGCATTCATGTATCCTTAATACCTATATAGTTTTTGCATAATTTGACAAAATAACAGCTTGCTTGGAAATGATGAACAATAGATGCACACAGTTTATAAAATGTAATTATCTTGGATTTTCTTTCTTTATTAGAGAAAGAATTGTTAATTGCAGTGGTAATGCTGGAACTGCATTAATTTTTATTGAAAAATATTTATAATTAATTTACACACACAATATATATATATATATATATATATATATATATATATATATATATATATATATATATATATATATATATATATATACAGCTATGGAAATAATTAAGAGACCACTCCAAGTTCAGAAATCAATGTTAAGTGGTCTCTTAATTTTTTCCATAGCTGTATATATATATATATATATATATATATATATATATATATATATATATATATATATATGTATATATATATATATATATATATATATATATATATATATATATATATATATATATATTGATATATATATATATATATATTGATATATATATTGATAATATATATATATATATTGATATATATATATATATATATTGATATATATATATATATATATATATATTGATATAGTTTGGGTTTTTTACTGTTTGTTCAGTTTAAAACATGTAATAATTAATGTTTTTTTTATGGATTTACATATTTTAATATTGAACGTATAGGGCTGGGACAAGAGTCAAATAAATCATTACATAAAAAAAAAAAAACTTTCTATTCATCAAATAATCCTAAATGAAAAGTATCACAGTTTCCACAAAAGTGTTAAGCAGCACAGCTGTTTTCAACATTGATAATAATCAGAAATGTTTCTTGGGCAGCAAATGAAAATTAAATTAGAATGATTTCTGAAGGAACATGTGACACTGAAGACTGGAGTAATGATGCTGAAAATTCATCTTTGATCAGTAATAAATTACATTTTTTACAATATATTCAAATACAAAACAGTAATTGATGTAACGGTAATTGAAATTGTAATAATATTTCACAAAACTGTTTTATTGCATTTTTGATAAAACACTCAAAAAAATTATTGTTGGATTTTCTTAAAAAAGCAGTGTCGTGTGGTTTCACACAGCTATATTGAGTAATTTGTACAAATAACAATTTAGTTGTATGAACAAAATAAATTTAAGTAAAGCTGACAAAATGTATTTGTTTATTTGAATTCGTCACTGTTACATAATATTTATATGTGCAGTTTACTTAATACATAAGATGAACACATTTATTATTTTGATTTATATATATTAGCTATTTGCTCTACAAAATGCACTCAAATATGACTCATTGAACAAACTCAATTTAATTGAGAGCAAACATTTCAATTTCCAACATAACAACATCTTTCCCTTTAGTGAAAAACACATAAAATAACTTTTTAATCCCTAAATTTACTCTCCTAATGCAAAGTATGCTGGGAACTATGGATCCACTGCCCAGTTAGTTATGTCAACATTAATTTGTGCGTTTCACTCAGCAATGTTAAGTTGACTGAACAAACACTTAAGTATAGCTGACAATACTCATTTTTAGTAGAAACAACTCAAGTTAAATTAAGTTCATGTAGTTACATGAGTTTTTAAGTATTGTTTGAGTGAAACTAACAACAGTGAAAGTTCATTTTTTGAGTGAATAAATGGTGCTTTAGTAAGCAGAGACTTCTTTCAAAAACAATAACAAATCTTACCGACCCCAAATTTTTAAATAGTAGTATAAAGTTGAAAAAACACTCATAAATGGAAGCAAATTAATCTAAATGTAATGTGAAGGCCTCTTAAAACTACTACAAACACAGTTCCTATCATTATGAGTGTTGTAAAAAACTTGTGATGTTGTGAAAACTGATCAGTACCTTTGAATATCAGCTAGTCCCTCTTTAAAATGCTTATTTGCTTGGGATTTATCCCAAAACGTTTCACCAAAAGATATTAAATGCAGAAAAATTGCCTTTGTTTAGCTCAAATGTTGTGAACAGGAAGCTATAAAAGGTTTTGACGTTGTACTGTACACGCAACAAAGGATGTTTGCACATTTAATAGGACCGGGTGTGTCCGCAATTTCTCTTCTCTGGAGGTTGCATTAGTTCCAGGAGCTTTTGGTTTCACTGCCTGCACATGACACCACATGTAAGATGATCACCGCATGACAGGCCCCATGTGAACCACACACAATCATCCACAGCAGTTATCTGTGTATCATATGAATGCATCCAAATGCTCAGTTTCATAATAATAACTTTTATGGATCTGGGGGCATCATTCATTACTTACATAATTAAAAACAATAGGTAACATTAAGCGTAAAGGTTAAACCAACCAACAATAAGGTCATATGGGAAGAGTGATGTTATTGAAGGGGCTGCTAACATGTTTGGCATAAAATGAATAGTGTTTCATGGGAAATAACGTGCAGAACAGCACGTTCCCACAGGGGAAAGCATATGCCACACAAAAATGAGCAAATACTAAAGAACAATGGGTAATTTCACGTGTCAGACTCCATCTGATAAAATATTTAGCATGTGCAGAACTTGTGACTGATGTGATAATTATTGAATATGACTTTTTCTTATAAGCTGACCAATATTAATTTTATTATGTGCAATGTACCATAAAAATATTTTGGGTCTACGGTTGTGATGGTTTTTTTATTATTATTATTATCAATATAAAGTTATTTGAAATCTTTCTGTGATGGACTGGCCATCTGTCCAGGGTGCTTTCCCCTGCCTCTTTCCTAGGAAACTGGGATAGGCTCCAGCCCTATAACTTAGAAGGTCGTATAAGGAATAAAGAGAGAAGATATATTTCAAATCTTAATGTGGTTATTGAGGTTTACATTGGTAACACTTCATTTCGATAGTCCACATTCTAACTACAAGTAACTTTGCAACTACATTTATAAATACATTAGTGTATTAGTAGACTGTCTGCTTAAATGTTAGTTCACCCAAAAATGAAAATTCGGTAACACTTTAGAATACTGATCCTTCATTAATGAATAACTACACAGGAACAAATGAGTAATGCATTATTAACACTCTAGTAAACTACTATTAACTAACAAGAAACTCTGATTAATGAATTAGTAAGTAATAGTGCTCAGTTGAACATGGTAGTTCATTATTAGCTAAACAGTAATACTGTTTTTCATTCCTCCCAGAGAGGATCATAATTAACATGAATGATGCATAATGTATAATTAATTCTTAAGAAAAGGTCATGGTTAACCACTAGTAATGACTGAAGTATTACCAAATCATTTAGAAGGAATTCTTTGGATCAGTATTCTGAAGTGAGAAACATGATAATTCTCTAGTAACTGCTGGAGTCATTGTAAACTTTTGAGGTTTTTGTACAGTAATTCCTTATGATATATTTAGTAACACTTAAGTAATTACTAATGGGTTACCACGATCTTCACTTTAGAATACTGATCCAAATAATTAGTGGTTCCTTTAGAATGATGTAGTAACACTTGAGTCATCACTATCCAGTACTTTACAAAAACCTCAAAGGTTTACAATGACTCCAGCAGTTATTAGAGAGTTATCATGTTTCTCACTTCAGAATACTGATCCAAATAATTAGTAATTCCTTCTGAAGGATTTGATAATACTTCAGTCATTACTAGTGGGTTACCATGATCTTCACTTTAGAATTAATTATACATTATGCATTATTCACATTAATTATGAACCTGTTTATAGTAGTTCTTAATAGTTCTCTGGGAGGTATGAAAAAACAGTAGTTACTGATTAGTTAATAGTGAACCACTGCACCTTCAACTGAAGCACTATCACTTACTAATTCATTCATCAGAGTTTCTTGTTAGTTAATAGTAGTTACTAGAGTGTTAATAATGTATTACTCGTTTGTTCCTGTGCAGTGAAGGATCAGTTACCGAAAATGCTGTCATTTATTACTCAACCTCATGTTGTTCCGCACCCGTAACACCTTCGTTCATCTTCAGAACACAAATTAAGATATTTTTGCTGAAATCCGATGGCTCAGTGAGGCCTGCATTGACAGCAATAACACTCCCTTTTTCAATGCCCAGAAAGCTACTAAAGACATATTTAAAACAGTTCATGTGACTACAATGGTTCAACTTTTATATTATAAAGCGACAAGAATTCTGTGCACCAAAAAAACAAAATAACGACTTTATTCAACAATATCTAGTGATGGGCGATTTCAAAACACTGCTTCATGAAGCTTCAAAGCTTTACGAATCTTTGTTTCGAATCAGTGGTTCAGAGCGCCAAAATCACATGATTTCAGTAAACGAGGCTTCGAGTGAAGCAGTGTTTTGAACTCACTCATCACTAGATATTGTCGAATAAAGTCATTATTTTGTTTTTGAAGATGTTCATCAAGGTCTTACGGGTGTGGAACGTCATGAGGGTGAGTAATTAATGACAGAATTTTCATTTTTATGTGACCTAAAACACTTTAATATCTGCTGACACTTTATTTTGATGCTTCCCAACAGACATTATACTGACTGTAACTTTCTAACTATATGTCAACTTACCCTAACAGTCTACTAATACTCTGAGAGTTAGTTGACATGTAGTTACTGCAGTACTAAGGATATTGCAGTATTTCTTCTAAATGATTTATCCATGTACATCAATATTGTTTTTAAATGAATGTGCCTCGTGATCTTTAATCAAAGTAACTTCCCTTCCCTCTTGCAGCGTCATCTCTTCTGTTCTCTGATGATGTGTTTACTGGCATGAGGGCGGGGCAACCTGTCACTCACATCTGATCCACCAATACCACAACCACCCAATCAATTCCCCATGAACAAAATCAAGTCCCATCCTACATTTTTCTTGTTCGAGAAGGCGTTTCACTTACAATAGGGAAGAAAAGACCAGCGCAACTTCCGTTTCATGCCGACTTTAAAAGGGAATATGAGATGCATCCTGCATCTTTTGATACTGACGTCACAGACTGCGATTCCAGTCACAATCTAAGAACCAGTTGAGAATCACAGCTGTAGTCTGTCAACACATCATTTCCAAGCACACTAAGCCTGTCTTCTTCATCTTTCCTCTTGATATTGAACTATATGAAGCCTAAGCGTTCAAATGACCTCTCTGGAAAGAAATAGGCTGGTTTTAGAAAACCAAGAACTGAACTGTGTTCACCATTTCAGCTTTTCAGATCAGACAGAACAGAACAAAATGGCCTCTCATTCACAGATGGGAGGAAGCAGTGCATCTCGCTTCCATCCTGCTGGATGGATATTTCTGCAGTGGTCTGACAATGAAGCTGCTCAATCCTGGAAAGGTTATGACTGTGCCCAGTGCAGAAGATTATACTCTCAAAATCTTGGACAGAGGAACAAACCCCCTCAGCTCATATCCAGATTGTGCCAGTATGACTGCAGCATCATTCCAGCTTCTGATATTACAAAATAAAAACTTATGCACAGAGGGGGGAAAAACATCCCACATTGCTTTCTCTTGTGATTTGCAGACGTTTTAATATTATATTCTGTTTATTCAGGCTTTGACCGAAAAGCGTGTAATAAGGATGAAATAAGAACAGGCTCTTTCTACAACTAAGATATGAGGTCTTACAAAATGTAGATGACTCGCAATGCTATTAAACGGAGTCATTTAATCCCACTGGTGATTGATTTACACAATCATGTGCCTTAACCCTTTAACGGTTTTCTTAACATTTTGGTAGCAGATTAAAAATGTGAAACACTGTCAATCAGGCCTATCATAGATAGATAGATAGATAGATAGATAGATAGATAGATAGATAGATAGATAGATAGATAGATAGATAGATAGATAGATAGATAGATAGATAGATAGATAGATTTTTTTCCCTAATCTTGGTGGCTCTTGACTTTATTCTGAGGGTGTTTTTTTTGTCCATGATATATTAAGTTTTTGTTTTTAGCAGTTTTGTTATTCTATTCAAAATTCATTCATAAAAACATTATATTTGGGAAACATATGTTTGAAAAAGTTGATGATGATGATTTTGGTATTCAAGGTGAGAGTTATTTGATGGTTACGCCACATGACAATTTTAGAGTCATTATTACATCAGCAATTTTGTAAAGATCATTTTCTATAAACTTTGTCTCAAAATGTAAAATCAACATAGAAATATTCTAGTAAACTAGAATTAAATAATAAAAGATCATCTTTATTTGTCAGTGACACGTTGGAGGCATCTTGTTCCATGGACAAATAGCTTGGAAATTTCCCAAGATTAACATTGGCGATAGCTGCACTGAAAGAGCTGGAGAGGAAGCCCGCGCCTCAGTGACGTTCATTCTCCATCAGGGATCTTTGTTTTGCATCGTTTCCCAATTTGCATTTGTTTCTCAGGTTTTCCATACGACGCTCCAGCCGCCGAAAAGCCCCGAGCGCGCAAAGGCGCATTCCTCCGCGAGCGTCCACTCACATTTCGAGAATTCCAACATTGGGAAATTTGGGATAGTTGAAGCGGGCGCGAGCTGAAAGGAGGAAATTACATGTATTCGCCCCGCGTCCCAGACATCCACTCGCGGAGACACGTGCGATAGAGGTAAACAGCCGAAGGATTCGCTCGACAAAATTCACCTCGCGCTATCGATTCGGCTGAACATACAGTAGCCGCGGTTAGTTCATACAGCATGTCGGATGTGTTACCGTATAACGAGGATAAAATGACTCATTATGGCAACGACGGGGACGAGGAACACCTTTCCTTCACCTGCCGCCTTCAAGACACCAACAACTTTTTCGGTGGCAACCAGAATAAACGACCACCAAAGCTCGGGCAGATCGGGAGAAGCAAAAGAGGTAACGGACAAAGCCTTTGTTTATTACACAAACAAATGGCGCAGATGATGCGAAATTCCATGTTGTGCTTCTCGATTATGCCTTTACGCACGAAATGTGGCGAAAATGATGTGTCAGACGATTTCACGTGCAGTATAATCAGTTTTCTGGCGCTTAAACGCTTCGGTTCTCGATAGACAGCGATTGTGATACAGTGATGTATTGCGCCATTTCTGTTGTATTAAAATTCATGGCAACATGGAATCTCCATCTTTGTGCCAGTGCATAGCGTGAGACAATAGCTGATCTGTGAGTTGGTCTCTCATCATCAACCCTTGTGTCTCTGTTCACTAACAGTCATTGAAGAAGAAAACGATGGCGAAGCACTGGACAAGAGCACAGAGAAATCCTCGTCGGCGTGAACGGACCCAAAGACTCTTAACCTCTCTGATGTGTTTATCCAAAGACATTGTGAAGAGGCTCTCTCTCTCCCATCTGGCGACAAGCACTCCACACATTCTCCTCTCCCTAACTCCATTGTCCAGGGTTTACAGTGTGACGGGGCAGCGGACTGAACCGGTGGTCCGGAAGAATGGCCCAGGGGGGGCTTGAAGGAATACTGTGTTTTCCAAACTATACTCCGAGATATGTGCAATGACAGGGTTTCGGTCTCATTAAAGAGATCGGGCTCTACTTCTTTCTTTCTTTTTGATTCTAATGAAGCAATTCGATAGACTGAGCGAATGGTACCATTAACATCAAACCAGTATCTTCCCGCTTAACCCAGTAGCCTACTGGTGGTGTTAATGGTATACTAGCAATGTCAACCTCTTCTTCCACAGTGGACCTCCAAAGAGGTTTCACTATGTATGTAAAAAAAAAAGAAAAGAAAAAAAAAAGAGAAGCTATTTATTAAATCTTTGGATACATATTTTGCAGTGTTGAAGGTTGAGCAAACGTTTTATATAGTAGACCGATGACGAGAAGTGACTTTTGCTTTGGATAAATGTTTTGTATGTAGCTTAACTGTGATTCTCGTGATCTGCTTCGTTTCATTTCATTCACTTGTTCAATCTGGAATGTCAGTTTCAAGACAGTAACCTTATTATCGTAAAGTATATTTACTGTAGATGTGCCAAATTATCCTGAGAGAAACATATACTTCTGTGCTTTCTTCACGTGCACAGGTTTATTAATATTCGGTGGTCATGTTTACAGGGCTCTTTCATACTTGTGATGTATTCTAGTCATGCATGACGAACCTCAAGACCTTAAGAACGTCTTCTTGAATATAACGTATTTATCTCACAGAACATTTCTACAAAATATCTGTTATAATAAAGATTTTGAGAAACATTCAAAGAGACACCGTTTTTTTTTCCCCCTGACACATATCTAATGCTCCGTTTAGCACACTGAATTTTGTGCGTGTGCACAAATCCAGGGGACGTGACATTTCCGCCTCTGTCACAAGCTTTAAATGATTCATGGTTCGGGATTAGCATTGTCAAAGCGCACCATCTAAAAATCCAGTCCGCTGAGATCAGGAGGAATCACGTGGCGTGTCAGAGCAAATATTATCTGCAAACTGTACGAGTGAGTTTCCCAGAGCTTCTCCTGCCAGTCTGGAGGTAACGCTGTTAAAAACACTGGCTGGATGGGCTGCCATGGCAACTGATTCACCTCCCCTGAAATTTCCATTGTGTCCACTAGGGAAACCACAGCAGAGGATCTGACAGTGTGGATGAATATTACATCAGTCCATATGAATTGTTTGGCTGCATTCATAAGTTGTTTTGTATGTGGCACGATTTAAAACAAAAGTAAGTTACCTGGTTGCCTTCGAATTTTGAGTTCATTGAAATTAAAAAATAGAGTTAATACAATGAAGGCGATTGGTTTAATCAACAGAAACTCAAAATATCATGTTATCTGAACTACATTAACTAGTTGATTTGACAAAAGAACATCATTTACAAGTGCCTTTTACCTATTCAGCACGTTATGCCAAAATTATAAACCATCCTAAAAAAAAGGCATTCAGCTGGAGATAGAGACATTTCCTCAAAAGCAAACAGCAGTCTGAGGTTCTGCTATGAATTGGTGCGTTCAGATTGTGACATCATCATGCGTTCCAAAAAAAAAGGTGCCAAGCACCAGGGAACACCGTAGCATGAGGATCTCAGCCGAATAACGTTAGCTCACGTCAGAACGCATTATGTAATTCACAAGGGAGGTTGGCAGTGTGCGGTGACACAGTCTGCTGGTGCTGTGTTTGGTAGAGACATGCAAATAATCTGGCTCCTGCTGCAATTTGCATTTGGCTTCTATGTTTTGCTTTTGTTTCAACGGGGGCTTCGGCTTTGGGTTTCGTGGGAGCGCCCCGGATGAAGACAGTATGACTGCAGAGGGCTACATGATCAGAACAGGGAAATTTTGTGGTGGGATTGGAAATGAACTACGGAAGGTTTCTGGAATTCCAAGACTCGGTTGCTGTAATTAGTCGAGCATGAAAATAACTATTTGGAATGTTTGTTTTGCTGACGTAGTTTTTTCTGAGGGTGAAACCGAATTTCTCTCTTTTTTTTTTTTCATGCTAATGGAAGTATTTTATTTACCTTGTTTGTTGTCCGTTGCCGTGGCGCTGACCAGTGCTAATCAGTCAGTGTCTAACCACTACAGTCAAAGTCCTCAAAATAAAATAATGACATTAATAAATTATTTATTAAAACAATAATTTAATAAAAACAACTAATTTGGAAATAATTGAATGAATAAATGATAAAATAAGTGAATAATTGCACGTAATTTTACACACACACATATACAGATATATGTACAGTGCTCAGCGTAAATGAGTACACCCCCTTTGAAAAGTAACATTTTAAACAATATCTCAATGAACACAAAAACAATTTCCAAAATGTTGACAAGACTAAGTTTAATATAACATCTATTTAACTTATACACTGCAAAAAATGCTGTTCTTACTTAGAATTTTTGTCTTGTTTTTAGTCAAAATATCTTAAATCAAAATTGAGTACTTTTTTCCTTAAAACAAGCAAAATAATCTGCCAATGGGGTAAGCAAAATAATCTTTGTCCAAACTGAAAACAAGATTATATAGCTTATTCTTGGTTTTAAATGATTATTTTGCTTACCCCATTGGCAGATTATTTTACTTGTTTTAAGGAAAGACTTACTTAATTTTGACTTATTTTTCCTGAAAACAAGACATAATTTTTACTTGTCAAGAAAATGCGTCTTGATTTAAGAACTTTAAGATATTTTGACTAGAAACAAAACAAAAAATCTAAGAACAGCATTTTTTGCAGTGTAACATGAAGGTAAGGTTAATAATATAACTTAGATTACACATTTTTCAGTTTTACTCAAATTAGGGTGATGCAAAAATGAGTACACCCCACTTCAAAAACTACTACATCTAGTACTTTGTACGGCCTCCATGATTTTCAATGGCAGCACCAAGTCTTCTAGACATGGAATGAACAAGTTGGCGACATTTTGCAACATCTATCTTTTTCCATTCTTCAAGAATGACTTCTTTTAGAGACTGGATGCTGGATGTAGAGTGATGCTCCACTTGTCTCTTCAGAATTCCCAATAGGTGTTCGATTGGGTTCAGATCAGGAGCCACTGAAGCACTTTCACACGGTTCTTCTTCAGAAATCCAACTGTGGCCTTAGATGTGTGTTTAGGATCACTGTCATGTTGGAAGTGCACGACGACCAAGGACAGAGTGATGGTAGCATCTTCTCTTTCAGTATAGAGCAGTACATGTGTGAATTCATGAAGCCGTCAATGAAATGCAGCTCCCCGACACCAGCAGCACTCGTGCAGCCCCACATAAGGACACTGACACCACCATGGTTCACTGTAGGCAGCATGCATTTTTCTTTGTATTCCTCACCTTTGCAATGCCATACAGTTTTGAAGCCATCAGTTGCTAAAAGCTTTATCTTGGTCTCATCACTCCAGAGTATAGAGTCCCAGTAGTCTTCATCTTTGTCAGCATGGGCCCTGGCAAACTCTAGGCGGGCTTTTTTGTGCCTGGGCTTTAGGAGAGGCTTCTTTCATGGACGGCACCCATACATGCCATTCCTCTGCAGTGTACGCCGTATTGTGTCATGGGAAATAGTCACCCCAGTTTGGCTTTCTGCTTCTTTAGATAACTGCAGTGAACTTGCATGCCGATTTTCTTCAACCCTGCTCATCAGAAGACGCTTCTGTCGTGGTGTTAACTTCCATGGACGACCTGGGCGTCTCTGTGAGATGGTTGCAGTTCCATCTTTTTAAAATTTTTGTACCACTTTTGCTACAGTATTCTGACTGATAAGTAAAGCTTTGCTGATCTTCTTGTAGCTTTCACCATTCTGGTGTAAAGAAATTATTTTCTTTCTCAGGTCTTGTGACATTTCTCTTCCATGTGGTGCCATTGCTGACAGCATGAAATGGGAAGGGGTTTTAACACCCTTTTATAGTCAACTGACTGCTGGACACCTGTGTAATGAATAATTAGACTCACCTGTGGTTGAATTCTTGTTAAATTAGACATTTGTAGTCTAAAATTTAGCTTTGCTGCAGAGACTTTCAGTGGAGTGTACTCATTTTTGCACCACCCTAATTTGAGTAAAACTGAACATTTTGTTCTCTAAGTTATATTATTAACCCTACTTTCATGTTATAAGATAAACAGATGTTATATTAAACTTAGTCTTGTCAACATTTTGGAAATTGTTTTTGTGTTCATTGAGATTTTGTTTAAAATGTTACTTTTCAAAGGGGGTGTACTCATTTACGCTGAGCACTGTATGTGTATGTGTATGTGTATGTGTGTGTGGTACATACATGCTGTTTTAACCATTTCATGTTTTAACCATTTCATAATATTACCTAATACTGCATTTACATCATTGTTATATCATTAAATCATACAATATATTATACTTGTTAAATGACTGACATCATTAGCCGTGTGCAGTCTGTCTTATCAAACTGATCAAGACGATCTGCTGGTTTTAACTGTAGATCAGTGGTACTGGAAGTTGCAGTGGATTGTTTGGAGGATGGTTGTTATTTTGTTGGGAGTCTGAGTCAGAGAGGCTCACTCAGTATGTACACCATGAACACCAGAAGGCTACATACACTGTTGGCTGACTGGACTGTTTCCATGGTTACCATTACAGGTTTTTGCTCTCTTTGCTACTGCAAAGTCGTCAGTGGGAAGTGTACGAGAATGTTTCAGAGAGTGATTTTTGGTGCAGAGGCTTCAAAAGAAAGCATTCGGATGGCTTTGTAACAATTGAAGTACGCAGTATTTTCGAATATGAATAAAGCCCTTAGCCCTCTGTGGAAATCTTTCGGTCTTGGCAACCGACAGTCTCTGGAAATGAAAATATGATGGCTAATATGATGTAACGGAGCTACAGCTGCTAATTAAAGTATCAAAAATCATACTGCGTTCCACTGATTGGCTTTCCATGGAGGATGATGTAACCCTATAGTTCAGAGGTTCTGAGGGAAACAATTTCAAATGCACCAGCTAAACGCACACCATTAACAAACAGAAGCAGAAGCAAAGCCTCTCGATACTAGAGGTCACTTCACAAGCTATTACGTGGAGATCGTTTTCAGGATGGAACAGAGTGGCTGCTTTGTCTCTGGGTGGCATGGAGCGACTGTGTAAAAGCCCTGGGCAACATGGCTGGTAACTGTGTAAGTCAAGCTCTTGAATAAAATATGTTGGCCCAGATGGAAATCCACCATTGGTCACTGGATTAGACCAACAAGTCTAAAAGACTTTGTCCCAAACAAACTGTTAGGACATTGATTAATTCACGTCCTGGTGGCAGGATTTGAAATAAAGCACCTGAAGCATTAAAACTTCATTTAGGATGGTGAATCAAAGCACAAAGCCCCTTCTGTTGTATTACTTCCCCTCATATTGAGTCCTTCAAATAAAAAACATTTCAGATTATCATGTTTATACTGTAGATAAGGTAAATCATTCCCGTACATCTTTTTTTTCTAGATGAAAGGGCACCAAATAGCTATTGAGTATCAGTAGGCCTATTATAAAGAAACTAATGTATTATTAAGAATGTAATAAGGCAGTACTGGGAACATGTTATTGGAGAATGATTGCCGGTCTACAAACACAATAAAGTACTCACCTTTGGTCATTCCAGTCAGAGCTCTGTACATGATGTTTGCCTCACTTACACTGGCAAAACGAGTCAATGTCTGCATATCAATGTTCTTTTTGCAGTTTTATTCAACTAGCACGGCTGTTAGACATGTCCCTTTAGGGGCTCCGCAAAAACATGGTGATGGAAAAATATGAGATGGGAGGAACTATATTTCAATGCTCACAAACATTTTGCATTCCCCTGAGAAACTCGCAGAATTTTGCATTCGCTCGCAGTTTCTTGGGGGAACACAAACATTTTGAGAGAGAGCAAAAGCATTGAAATATAATTTTTCCTTCACAATGTCCCTTTAGAGGCTCGATACTTTCTTTAGAATGACACGTCAAAAGTTAAGGCTTATGCTTTTTGCTGCAGGGATCATTTGGATGTATGTGTTGGCACTATAAGTGCCAAGTTAAGGCCTGTTCACACCAAGAAAGATAACTATATTAGCGTTCACACCAATGCACAATAACTTTCGTGATTATTATAAGATTGCACAGCGGTTATGTCATCTGTCACTTTAATTGCTCAAGCTCAGTAAAGCAGGACGGATTCTGATTGGCTGTCAGTATTTCTATCGTTCATCAGCTGCAAAAGATTGCTGTGAAAGTGATGCAACGATATCTGTGTCATTATCATTATAGTTGTGTTGTAGACTGTGACGAGCAGGGCGGGCGAGAGCCGTGAGGGAACGGCGCGAGGCCGGTGACGCGAGTGATAATGAGCGTCACCTGCGAGGCGTGCCGGCCTCGAGTCTCTCACGGAGGAGCTCCGGAGGCATAAAAGGAGGAGCGACATCAGTGAAGGACGAGAGAGGACCAGGCCTGGACTTTATTTTATGTTTTATTATGTTTATGTGGCCGGCAGACGTCCGCGAGGGTCTGCCGGCATTACTTTCGTTTTGTTTGTTTATTTTATATTAAAGTTTTGTTGAATGTTCGCCGGTTCCCGCCTCCTTCTTCCCACATCTACTAACCTTGTTACATAGACATATTCTCATAGAATTGGCCCTTCTCCAGGAGTTTGATTGACAGGCCATCTAACCAGTCATAACGCCGAATCCGCCATTTTGTCTGACAAAGCAGTCAGGGGAGTTAGGAGATTAACTTAGGTGGACTTGAACTTGAAAAATGGTGTGTACTGATGTCTTTTCGCAATTTAAACAACATTCCTTATTATGTTCATTCATGTTTATTTGATGCTATAAATTAACTAATAGGAAGAGTGTTTTTGCAAGCTTAGGCAAGCTTTGGGACATACTACTTGCGTCTGTCACTGTTTAAATTGCCCTGTCAATCATCTTGTCACAGTTAAAATCCTCCACATTCCACATTTAATTTAATTTAATACCATTTCGGAGAGAAATGTATGTTGATCTGTCAGTTGTGGGTCTTTCATGCTCTCCTCATGTGTTTGCACTTTTGGCTAAAGTTGGCTAATGTATCTTTACATGAGTTTACAATGTTGTTGCAGATGAAATATAATGTGGATAACATTGACTAAATATCTTTTTGCCAGGTTAGATACTGACTATTAACAGAGTCCCTTTCAGGTAAGTCATTTCTCTCAGCGGCCATCTTTGAAACGCCTCTCCGGCAGCTATTCTCCTAAGGTCCTCACCAAGCTTAAGATTAAAAAATTGAAATCACCAATGAAATGTGACAACTGTATTATAAATGTGGTTTCTTATGCTTACATACAAATTTTTCAGGTTGGAGCAGCCAATACGCAGTCCTAAGTGTGCGTCTCAGAACAGTTTCTATAGCAACCGGAGCTTCTAATGGCAGCTGCAGTGATGCGATGACTTTACCAAACAGCAATTGGCTCTTTTATTTAAAAGGCGGTACTTATTGCATGCTGCACTTTCTTCCATTCATAATAATACGAGTGCATCATCTTTAAAATAATAATTTCAACATACTTTTGATTTGGGACATACTAATTCTAATTTTGAATACTATTTAGGACGGATAGCATGCGATGCAGCATTAGTCACCTGTTCACTGATTGAAGATAGGGAGATGGGGTGAGCAGGGATGATGTTTTTTTGTTGTTGTTGACCACAAAACCTTATAACATCAAGAAATATCAGTCTGTGCAATAAAGGAAAGCAATCAAAGTCCCTGTCTTAGTCTCTCAGCGGCTTTTAGCAAGGACAGCTTAGCTATAATAGTTTATCGTTAAAGTTACCGTCCTTGTTGTGAAAAGCTCTTTATTCCATAAAATAAAATTGCATCCCACCTATTACATGGCTACTCAAATAAATATGCGGACATGAAATATTGATTTGAGTTTATCACAAAACATTCACTATTAATAAAAGTCCAGTACAGCATAGGATACAAAGTAATCAGTACAATAGTAACAATACAAATACTGCAACAATTTTACAGTAAAATAATATTATAAAGTCATTTTCACAACCATACAGCTATACTGTCGCAGCTATGTTTCTATCCAAAGTTGCAAATTTAACTTGTGAAAATAGATAATAAATTAATATTAAAAAATTATATAATTAGGCTACTACAACATATCCAGTCACACTTTTTGAAAAATCTTGAAGATTTTGTTGATGTTTTCCATGAAGAATTGAAGTCACTTCCTATTCAAAAATGATGTTTAAAAATTTTGCATCATCCATCCAAACACATGCCCTTTTTTGAGCCATTTATATAATTACATTATAGGCCCTATTTTAACGATCTAAGCTCATGGTCTGAAGCGCATGGCGCAGGTGCGCTTAGGGTGTGTCCGAATCTACTTTTGCTAGTTTAATGGTGGGAAAAATGGTCGGCTCGACCGGCGCATGGTCTAAAAGGGTTGTCCCTATTCTCTTAATGAGTCAAGGGTGTGTTTTGGGTGTAACATGAAATAATCCAATCAGAGTCTCATCTCCCATTCCCTTTAAAAGCCAGTTGCGCTCATGCTATGGTGGATTTGCTATTTATGTGGCAGAATTTGCAAGCAGAAAAACTGAAAGCTTCTCTAGCGAGAAAACGCAAGGCGTGCGAACAGACCATCTACGGGACAAGCTGGATTCCACCAAATCATTTTATCTTTATGCACACAATAATAATCTTTTACATTGTAATCCTTTTATTTTTAATATTTGGCATGTTTGTGTGTGTAACAGCAGAGCGTACACACGTTGTGCACCCGCCTCTAGGCGCATAGTAACACATTTTTGTTGGTCAATGGTGCAGTCGTTTTCAGTTGCCTCAAAATAGCAACACGCCAACAATGCACCTGAACACACCTCGTTTTCAGACCAGCACACCCATGGGTGCACAGATGGGCGTGAGTGCATTTGCTATTTAAACAACGTGGTGCAGGACATGAAAATGAAAACTGCCTCAGGCTGAAACTAGCAGAAACACTTGCATCGCGCTTGGCGCCGCATTGCACCAGGTGTATGATAGGGCCCTATCTTTTGAGGCAAATTCACATCTAAATATGTGGGGGGGAACATCACTTGTGACAAAAGTGATGGTCACCACCTGCAGTTGTATTGCTGCATTCATACCATGTCTTAATTACCGTAATTTCAAGACATCACATGACGTTCTGCTCGGAGCTGTTCATGCCCTTGGACTTAGAATTATGCATTTCTATGGCAACACTATCAATGCGTAAATGAACCTGGTCAGGTGGTATACGTCAAGGCTTTCAGAAATTTCCCAGTTTACAAGTTGTAATTACGAATTCTATGAGGGCGTGAACGCTTTTTACAAGTTGGAATCTCGTAATTACAGTAAATAGGACATGGCATGAATGCACCTTATGTTTCAGTTACTCAGATAAGCGAATTGATATACAGCACAACTATGAACACAGGCGAATATTAGGAATTATCTGTATAAACAAGTAAAAAATCTATAAAGTTATAAACAAATATAAAACATTCCATGTTATCTTAGGGTGTTTTAAAGTGGATGTCACCATGGAAAATGGTTGAGCATTTCAGCTTGCTAGGAAGAAAAGGTGAAAATAGAAACTTAAAGATTGTGTATTGCTGTTGTAGCGTATGTTCAGTTTTCTCTACTGTTCATGTTTTACCTGCATGCCTGAGTTCTTATTTACTTTCCTTGATTGTTATTAGTCCCTCACAACTCTTTCTGTTCAGTTTGATTATGTTCCCCATGTATTTAAGCCCTGTGTTTCAATCCTTTGTCCGGTATCGTTGATGTTTATGTGGTTGTGTATCTTTACTCCTTGTGATTCTCCTAAATGGATTTTGATTAAAGACTGTGGATATTCCTTTCATTGTGCACTTCATTACAGCCACATCCATGACAGCTGTATACATGTTGTCAACTGTATCTGAGAACAATTATATTTTTGGTGAACTGAATACTATGTCTGTAGTGAAGGTGCATTTTGTAATCTTTCTATCTTTAGTTGCCATGGACACTTGCAAAGTTCGTCATTATGAATAGCAAAGATGAAGGTTTTCCCTCTTTCCTACAGTTACGAATACTTTTGGGAGGAAAAAGATGCCTCGTGACACAAACTGATGTAATCTTCAGACACAAGCAGAGCAGCCCTCAGTCAGCCTATTCAACAAGAGAACAAACCAGAATCAATTACTCATTAAACTAACAAGAGATCCAGACCACAGTTAAAAGCTGACGGTCACAGTCTTGATAGTGAAACAGTGAAATAGCCAATAATCAATATGAGAGCTTGTATGTGTAGATCCAGATAAATAAATAAAATTACATATTTTTAAAATTGCATCACAGTAATAACGCTGCATAAATTTGGTTTCAATTATTAGATGATCAGTGGTTTCCATTTATTTGAGTGAATAAAATATTAAATTTTAAATAAAATTTAATTTTTTGTGCTTTTTAGTAATATTTTACAACAATGTTAGCAATAAATGTGTAAATACAGTAAATGGAGTGAATAAATAGCCTATATTTTTGTTTCTCATGAAATGTTTGAACACATAATTACACTGAAGAAATGATTTTTGCCGCTTGTTCAAATTACTTGATTAAAATGAGCTAAAGCAACACAGTTGCTACATATTGTTTGATTGTGTTCAAATTGAAGTTTACTTAATCTGTTTGTGTTGGGATTACATGAATAATTTGTGTTGCATTAACTGAAACTGTGCTTGTTGGTTACCAGCATGCTTTGCATATGACTGAATCAAGAGAGAGTAAATGTTGAAATTAAGTGTTGTGTTTTTGAGCAAGATGAGAAAAGGGGAGACTTGATAATGTGTAATCGTGTTTAATATTATGTTGTAATTATTAGAACCATTTAAATTACAATTATATTGTGGAGAAGAGTGGAGCATTTGCTTAGGCTGTGGACTGCACAGCTCCTGTCATGACAGCTTTGTTGAGGCAGCATTAAATTCTTAGAATTTAAAATGATAACGTGTGCTAATACTAACTAAAAGTTTGTTTAGCTAGTACAGTCCTAAAATTTGGTTGTGAAACAAAAATAAATTAAATTTGGTGAATGAATATGTGAAATTGAATTACTGAGTAATGTCATGGAACAGATTATGTTTGTTTAACTTAATTGAATTATGTGGGAAAGATTAAGTCATGTAAATCCAACACACCCTTTTCAGTGTAGAGCCTCATCACTTGAATTCATAGTCTAGATATTCATCTTTTGTGCTCTACAGAAGAAAGTCTAACAGACAGAGCAGAACAATAGACAGTCCCCCCACCCCCTTTTATTAAAAAAATGTGTGTGTGTGTGTGTGTGTGTGTGTGTGTGTATATATATATATATATATATATATATATATATATATATATATATATATATATAAATAATGTCTCATTTTGTACTTTTCTTCTGTCACTGAGAACTGGCTGTATGTGAGAATGTTTCAGAGGTGTGGGGCAGCATCTACAGGCAACATAGAGAATTACTGATACCAAAACTTGCTCTTGTATTGCAACATTTGGGAGACGGATCTAAAGAACACACTGTAATTTAAAAATATACAGGTCTTCACAGCAATATATAAAAAAGAGACATTTAAATATAAAATAAAATATTAAAATAGTGAATTTTCATACTGCTATTTCATGCATTCTGACTTATTTACACTGTTAAAGAGTTACATTCTCATGCTAAACATGGCCAAAGTTTCAAAGTGTTGGACGTATGACGGAGTATTTCTGTGCCAAATACACTCCTTCCAGATTTGGATAAGTTTTGGAAAGTTTTTTCCAAGTATGGCCCTTTATTATGTAATAAAGGGCGGAACACCTTGTACGGGCACTTCTCCTTGATAAGCGTGCACACACACATCACCCAGACAAGAGCAAGAGCACGCCCATCAACGCGCTTCGTTTGGATTACGGAAGCCAAGAGAGTTTTCAACAATGTTTTTGGTTGTTAGGGAAAAATGAAAATGAAAATTCTGTCATTTATTACTCACCCTCATGTCATTCCACACCCGTAAGACCTTTGTTCATCTACAGATTTTAGTTGAAATCCGATGGCTCCGTGAGGCCTGCATAGGGAGCAATGCCATTTCCTCTCTCAAGATTCATTAATGTACTAAAAACATATTTAAATCAGTTCATGTGAGGTCAGTAGTTCAACATTAATATAAAGTGACGAGAATATTTTTGGTGCGCCAAAAAAAACCAAAATAACGACTTATATAGTGATGGCCGATTTCAAAACAATGAAACAGCTGATCATATCTGTACAGGGCGAGGTTTTATTTCTCATCTCCATAATTATATCTAGTAGTAAAGCTAATGCAAGGGCTAGAAATCAATTAATCCTTTGCTAATACTTCCTCATCATTGTGGAGAGCACAGTTCATGGTTGCATAGCAACAACAGATGCCACGGGAGCGCAAGTGCTTGTGGAAAGGAGGAGAAAGCCACGCAGCCGCGCTTTCCACACGTTTTTAGACGTTACATGTGAATGGACCCAGAGTCCCTTTATGTCAAGTCATTTCACTCGGCGGCCATCTTTGAAACGCCTTTCGGGCATCCGAGAGCAGCTTCTATCTCTTTGAATGGGGAAACATCAAAATCTCCAAAGCTGTTTGCCAAGCTTTCGATTAAATTTCATATTTGAAATCATTAATGAAATCAGAAAACAACTGTCTCATAAATTTTGTTTCTAAATGCTCGAATCATGACAAAAAAACAAACAAAAAAACAAACTGTATTATTCAGGCTGGATCAAGCTAATGCGCATGCGCAGTCCTAAATGTGCGTCTCTTGTGTCTCGTTTCAGAGGCTCGCGTCTGACTGTTTCTATACACGGCAAAATTCCCAGAGTTAAATCAACTCTGCTCAGAGTATATATGGTCCCTCTCTAAATAGTGTTAAAGTAACACTGAAGCAGAGTTAAAGTAATGAGATAATTAAGCAGTTAGTAGGGCTGTGACTTTCACGAGTTCGTTTCCTCATAAAATCTTTAAGCTAATAAGGTTAAGCGTATTTGGCTTACTGTCCGCCGTGGAGGGGTTCGTGGAGGGGTGTTCATTACTAATGCACAATCATTACTTAATCATTGCTTAATTATCTTATTAAATTTAACCCTGCTTCAGTGTTATTTTAACTCTATTTAGAGAGGGACCATATATACTCTGAGCAGAGTTGATTTAACTCTGGGGATTTTGCTGTGTAGGAACCAGAGCTTCTAACGGCTGCTGAAGTGGTTCAATGACTTTACCAATCAGTGATTGGCTCTTATTTAGAAGGTGGGACTTATTCAAAACAATACGAGTGACGCGTCTTGTGTTATTCTATAGTCTTTGACAGACCCTAAAACATGTCAAAACTCCACAAAGTACAACAAGCGTATCAATGAGAACACTAGTTTGAACAACATACACACCGGGGCATTTGACTTTTATCACATTTTTGACATTGTTTGCAATCGTAATGCAACAAGCCGGTCTATGGGACATAGATTAAGCCTTAAATAAAAGGGTTATTGAGCTGTTTCTGTCATTTACAATAAAAGAACCCACACAGTAAGAGGAAATAAAAAAGAATAAAAAATCATTTACAATAAATCATTAATCATTTATACTAAATACTGCATTGTTTATGAGGAAAAAAAAAGAATTGTCCAAAGGTGTAGTTTGATGACGCCATGTTTGAGCGTGGAATCTTGGGACAAGTGATCTTCATCTCAACGGACGGTGCAAAAGAATCAGGATAGGACTCGGGAAGAAATCATGTTCATGGATGAGATTATTAATGTTACTGTAGTATGAAGCAGAGCAGGGCGAGTGTTGTGGAGCTGAACGAGGAGCTGGAGCGATTGCACAACACATGCCTCATAAGCAGCTGAACTTTTATTATGCCATAGTCGCCGGCGCCGCTTCCGCTTTTCTGGTCATGAGTATGAGGTAAAGCAGCTCTGTTTATCATATTAGATACATTTGAGTGTGTTGAAAATGTTATAACGTTACTCTGTGCGTTCACTCGGTGGCTGCTGTGAGACACTGTTACACACTGCAGTAAGAAACATAGATTTTAGAATATCATATTAAATACTGGATGTCTTGTGTTGATAAATGGCATGCAGCCTACAACTGTTAACAAAAATAAAGCTGCATCTGATTATGCTGTGTTAACTACTTGACAAAATAGTGTTTTTCTCTGAGGCATGGTAAAGCATGGTACTCGCAAAAAAACAAGAAAACGGATTTAAAGAATAAGACAACAATTAGTTTTCTCTCTAGAAATATATCAAAACTCTTTCCTTGTCCCCTTGTCTATTTAAACCCTTGTTCCATTGTCTATTAAAACGTGTAACATTTTAAATCGCCTTTGGTGTTTCTATGGTTTCTACAAAATAAAACTGGAAACTGAGGGTAACGCCGGTATGATGCAATTGACAGGCGACTCCTCACACGTCCCGGAGCCTTGGTTAAAATTGCAATTTTATCACCATTTTCAAATTATTAGAAACATTTGGGATACTGTAAGAACTCAAGTGAACAAAATATATAACACTGTCCTAATGGTTTTTGGATATTTTACTGCCTAAATATTACATATTGCACCTTTAACCGTACAAGCGGAACGTTTAATAGGAACCAAGTACACACGAGCCAGTTTCCGCCCGGAGGTGTGAGTGTCGCACCCCATAAGAAGCAAGTGCCGCCACACGCCATTGTATGAATTTGTTGCGTTCAATACTTTTTGTTTAGTTTTATAAAGGATTTATATAGTTAGATTTAACAGTCCACTGTTAAATCATTAGCTCCCGCTTTTAAGAAAAAACATTTTATTTACAAGTAAGGACATGGCAACAGATTCGTGGGCCCAGGCTGTCGATGAACAAGAAGCCGCAGCGGAGTCGGTGGGTTTAAACCTCAAACTGACAGACTAATGATAAGAAACTGAATACTTTAATCAAAGATTTTACGAAGCACAATAATTCACTCGGTTGTTTAACACTGACGTTATATTTTTGATCCTTCAACTTTAAATCTGTTGTGTCGCAGTAACCGTTCAAAGCTTGCTAATTTGCTATTCTAAAAAGTCATATCACTTTAATTTACAGATAAGCAACCTGCAAATAAATGAAAAAGATGAAAAGCCGAAAGCTGAGGCAAATGGTGAGAATGCTTAAAGTCTTGTAACAGTTATACGTTAAGTGTGATTTGTGTGTATTGCGGTTGCTGATTCCTATGATGAATGTTGTTGTTTTTCCTCCTTTCCTTTATTAATAAGGGGCAAAGACAGAAGGAAACGGCAATAAGACAGAGGAGGATGATAAAGGTGAAGATTTACGACATATTACACATCTCATGGCCACAGTCTGTTTTCACAGTGGTTTGAGCATGTATGCATTCTCTGCATGAGAGTTGACTGAAACTGATCTGAATTGCAGAGGACAAGGCAGCACAGTCACTGCTGAATAAACTGATCCGCAGTAATCTAGTCAACACGACCAATCAAGTTGAAGTCCTCCAGAGGGATCCGAGCTCTCCGCTATACTCCGTCAAGTCATTTGAAGAGCTACGATTGTGAGTTTCAGTTTTTACACCTTCCTGATTGTATTATAGCTTTAATGTGTGTCAGACTCAGGTAATATAATAACTATATATAATATTTATTGAACAAAGATATTTTTGGAAAAACACAGATCTACTCTAAGGGTGTGTACACACTTGTAGTTCGCTTCTCTTGATTCTTTTGGTCTGGTCCAAAAACAGAAAATGATACATTTTAGGGATACTAATGGTTATTTGACGATCGATTAAAGGGTTAGTTCACCCAAAAATTAAATTCTGTCATTAATTACTCACACCTGTAAGACCTTTGTTCATTTTCAGAACACAAATTAAGATATTTTTGATGAAATCCGAGAGCTCTCGGTCTCCTCCATAGACAGCAATTTAAAGGGTTGGCTTACCCAAAAATGAATTTCTGTCATTAATTACTCACCCTCGTGTCGTTCCAGACCTTCATATGACCTTCGTTCATCTTCGAAATACAAATTAAGATATTTGATGAAATTCAAGGTTTTGTTTTATCCCCATAGAAAGCAATGTAATTATCACATTCAAGGTCCAGAAAGGTAGAAAAGACTAGGGCTTCACTATTAATAAAAAAAAAAAATCACAATATCTATTCATATACACATGCGATCTTTCTAAATGACGGTGATTCCCTTGCATGTATTTCCCTATGTTCAGATCACGCTGCATTCACGTGTTCACTTATTTACTCTACAACAATCCAAGATGCTATATCAGTCAAATTTATTGGTCACACTCACACAGTGTAAAACAAAACGCGTATTAATTCACCTATCAGGACAGAGATTAGCGAATGATTCAGTCATAAATCCCAATCACTTCTTTCCTCTTCCTCATTTACTGCGTTACGCTGTTACTCACATCCTTGTTTCCTTTTGTTTTGAGAAGCTGAGGTAAATAATTGTTGCTTTCAGTATGGCTCTAAAAGGCACACAAAATTATATTCAAACTCACATTAACCTTTATAGGGTCTTTGGGGTCTTTTTAGACCCCAAACGACGTTTGTTCAAATAAAAAAAAAAAATTCTCTTTGTCCAAATGACATGAAACGTTGTACCGTTGTTAACACTTTCTAGATCTACAAAGAAAAAAAAAATCGGAGTGATAGCTTGTTTTTATGTTAGTGTAAAAAACACTCAGGGTCTTCGGGGTCTCCACAGACCCCAGGCAATAAAATGTAATTTTGTTATAAAATAACTGATTTTTAAAAAACAATTTTACTGTTTATTAATGTTTTTACTTCATATTTGTGCAGTTTTTGGAGGATTTCTCGTATCTTTTAAATTTATATAAATAAATAAATACATATTTTTACAAAAACAGCTTTTTATGTAAAATTCACTTTATAAAAGACCCACATTTCTAACTTTCATTCATGGGGATAACATGGATAATTTGACATGGTTTAGTGTAAGATTTTTGCCCATCTTTTGGAAAATGCAGTTTTAAAAGTAAAAAAAATCACTTTTACCAGTAGATGGCTGCAGAGCTCCACTATTTGCTATGTTATTTGACTAACTGAAAGACATCTTTTCATAAGTTTTTTTTGTTGTTGTTGTTGTTGGAAATCACAATTATAACAATAAAAATTACTTTTTTGTCAAAGTTTAGCATTTTTTGTACTGAAAAAAATAAATTTTTCCAAAATGTTGATTTTGAGGATGAATTCTCAGTCTCATCATAATGTAACAATATTGAAAAATTATTTTTTTCATTACAAAAAATACTAAACTTTGACAAAGTACCCTTTATTGATATAATTGTGATTTCATAATATTTAGATATGAATCCAACTGAAAAAAACTTGAAAATATGTCTTTCAGTCAGTCAGATAGCACATAGCATATAGTGGAGCTCTGCAGCCATCTACTGGTAAAAATGAGTTTTTTTTTACTTTTAAAACTGCATTTTCCAAGAGATGGACAAAAATACTTCACTTGTATCAAAATATTCACATAAAAACAAATCCTATGTGCATAAATGTGTTTTGTTGTACCACCGCTGGTGGTAGCAGTTAGTCACGCTAACCAGTACAGCACCTATGCACCGTAGTTACGTTTTTGAACATTTTACTTTAGTTGACAATATTAATTGCAAGATTTGTGATTGTTTTAAAATACAACAAAGAGCACCATTTATCAAATGATCATAATCACATTGATTCATTTTATAATCCTGCTAGCCGTTTATTTACATGTAAACTAAAACAAACCCTTTTCATTCGGATGAGAAAGCTGGTGTTTTGAGCATTTGCACATACTGTCATACTGGTGACTGTCATTGCAGTATATGCATCTTGCAATATTAAGGTTAATGATTAATCGTTAAATTTATCGTTAATTAAAACAACGATCGTTCATGGGAATGATCGTAAATTGAAATCCCTCATACATTTAGTCCTGATTCGCATTTAGTAATTTTTAACACCAAGCCTAAAGATACAAAAAAAGTTTTATGATGTATATTTTGCGATTAAAGGCAGGAACACACCAAGCGGACGGTCGGCCGTCAGGCAGTTTTCTCAGTGTGTTCTGCACCGTCATCTGAAGTTGGTCCTCGTCTGCTTTTTTCGGCCGATTCGACATGTTGAATTGGCGTCTGAGCTCATCCGTCAGTCAGGCCATCTGATCATTCTGATTGGCTGTTCAGCTGCTGCCACCTGCTGGTACGGAAAGGCATTTCATCTTACGCAGGCGCAGAACGGACGTGCTACTTGGCCGTCGGCTGTCGAGTGTCCGTTTGGTGTGTCAGGGCAACTTTGGAGCCAGAACCTGCAGATGTGAGCCAACCCCACAGTCTGCTTTCGTCGACATCGGCTTGGTGTGTTCCTGCCTTAACATCCAAAGCAATGCTGTGCTCGGCTAAATTTGCGTTAATATGATTGTATTTTTACCTGGTGAGAATTAATGAAGAGCTTAGAAAATGTGTAAAGGAAGGAGTCAAAATTGGGCGATCGGCTGCAAGATGATTGTTTCCAATGCCTGTACTGAACTGTAATAGGCTATGTAACTCCAATGATAAGAACCATGTATTCTCGGGCATTCTGTCCTTTTTAGGGTCTCATCTTGTGACATCACGTCATTTTTTTTTTTGTTTGTTTTGATGTCTTTGGTACGTGTACATATTTCAGTCAAACCTCACCAGAGTTTGCTTGAAAGAGGACAGAGACCCACATTTTCAGGGCTCTCAGTCCGCTTGTTGGTGCACAGCAGGGTTCGGATGACGGTGTTCACACTGGTTCAAATGAATCGCACTAACAGAGCATTTGCATCAGAATTTGTTTTAATCAAACCAATCTTCCAAGTGTGAACATCTATGGGTGGTGCGTTTGTCTTGTTTGGCCTGCCCGTTCAATTTATTATTGTATTTTTAACGTTTTCCTTGCTTTGTTTCCCAGGAAACCTCAGCTGTTGCAAGGAGTGTATGCCATGGGTTTCAACAGACCCTCCAAAATCCAGGAGACTGCATTGCCCATGATGCTTGCAGAACCGTAAGCTCTTCATTTACTCTTTTCCTTCCATGTAAATCCATTCTAATGAGAGCAGAGATTGAACACAACACATTCATCTCCTCCAGTCCACAGAATCTCATCGCTCAGTCTCAGTCAGGCACGGGTAAAACGGCTGCCTTTGTGCTGGCAATGTTAAGTCACGTGGACCCTGAAAACAAATGGCCTCAGGTATGAAATGCATCAGAATCTGTGGATGAAATGCATGCTAATAATTGTGCTGTTTTAGTGTTAATATCACGGTTTCTCTTTGCCCAGTGTCTGTGTGTGTCCCCCACATATGAGCTGGCCCTGCAGACCGGCAAGGTCATTGAGCAGATGGGGAAATTTTACCCTGAAGTCCAATTAGTGTATGCCATCAGAGGAAACAAATGTAAGTGCTTTTGTTTTAGGAATTAAGGTTTCTCTTTAATATCACTTTATCTGGATTATGTACACTACTTCATATTTTCTACAAATTGTCACATTACACATTGTCCTACAAGGATTTTGCACTAACAATCCTCAATGTAAAAGTAATATTATTAAAAAAAATTTATGCAAATGCCCCCCCCCCAAAATCCATGATTCATTCTTTCCAAATATATTCAAATCATTTAGCTGAAAAGTCCTGTGTCTTAAGAGATATATATATATATATATATATAACAAAATAAAATATTGCATTTTTCTTCAATATCATGCAGCCCTACTCCATGATGTCACTGTCAAAGGATAACTACATATTTATTACTTTAGATTAGCATGTAATGGTTAATATAGGCAGGTGTGACTGTGTAATTGTGCATGTTGTTGAGCCGTGTGTTTGTTTGGTCCAGTGGAGCGGGGAACAAAACTACAGGAACAGATTGTGATTGGCACGCCTGGTACTGTTTTGGATTGGTGCCAAAAGCTTAAATTCATCGACCCCAAGAAGATCAAGGTTTTTGTCCTGGATGAGGCTGATGTCATGATTGCTACACAGGGCCATCAAGACCAGAGCATTCGTATCCAGAGGTACGTGATTTTCCCTCCAGTTGGGAAGGGAGCAGAAGCAGTGCCGCATTGTTTCGGCGCTGGGTCTATTTTTGCTGTGCTGCTAACGCTCAATTAACATGAAAGCACACTTTTGATAAACAAAATAAATATGATTTCACATAAAAAGTGCTCAAAATGTACAGAATAAGCCTGTCTAGTGTGTTTTAACAATTTGAGTATGTCAGAAAAGAAAATTAAGAATCAAAAATATTTATAGATTTAAGCATTTAATTGGTATAATTATTCAGTTTGGGTTGAAGTATGGTGTATTATAAAAAACTAAAACTAAACTAGCTGGAAAATGATATATAAACATTTTTTTAGTTAGAGACAGATAGGCTATATAGGCAGCGATACCCAAATCAAACACAAGTTTGTGGTCTTTTTTTCGCAGAGTTTGCCATCTTGTAAATGTGTACACGTGGCAGATGTAAACCCAAAGCTTACCTCATTCATGTGCAGCAATATGACACAAGGCTTCTTGTTTGTTCGTTTTATTTATTTACGTTTACATGAGAATGTTGTACACCTCCACATGTTAATAAACTTTCAAGACTATAAAGTTTATAAATGACCAACTTATAAATACATATTTATAGCTGTCTTTGGAAACAAATGCTCACTTTGTTGCTTGGAGCTGCTGCTGTGGCATTGTACAAACGCTTCCAGTGTGAATATTCGCGCGTCGCAGCAGCTGCAGTTCAGGCTTTAGTTGCGCTCACACATGCGGTGTAAAACCGGCGTGAGACTACACTGACTTTCTTCAACCCTCTATGCACACATTGGCAATATAATCACCATTGGCTGATAAGATTGAACTGACGTACTGAAATCAAAATGCAAAAGTCTAAAATGATGAGTAGTTCCAAAAGAACATCATTATGCTTACGCATTGTGTATTAAGCCTGTGTATTCTGTCCAGTCAAATGGTCGTGTTCTAGTGTAAAGCAATTAAAGTGTTAGAAACATTCTTAGCTTTTACTTTAGTCACTGGTGAGTGAAATCTAACAATTTATTAGCCAATGGTTAATGGCATTAAGTTGCAAATTCAGGTGATTTACTCAATACATTTTATTTTCAGCCAATTTGTAATTTTTAAAGATGTATGCTGTTTGTGATACTCGCACATCAGCATGTCTCAACAGGCTACTTTCAATAAAAGGTCCAAATATCAGGAATACTTTTGCTACATGTCATGAGTAAGCAACTGAGTAACTAATGCTGTATAGAGTGAACACAACCATCCAACGTATCTGCACCGGATGCATTTTTTGACATGTGCCACAAGTTTGAGTCTGTCTACACTGGACACATCAAAGTAAACTCTATAAACTGATACATTTGTTTTATCTGAATGGGTGCATGATGACGATGATGTTGAAGTGTCCAATGTAGTGCGTTGCCTCACAATGCCCGTTTACTTTGACGTGTTTGGCTTGTTTGATCTGTGAAGCTCTAAATGCAGTGAATTTTGGCTTGCACTTCAGTAAACCTGAAGCTTAATGTCTTTTCCCATATATCATGTCATTCATTTCTCACAGTGGCTAAACGCCCTCTGGCTCCACTTGCTACGGTAGCTAATCCCCAAACTTGTTATCCACCTTATGCCTGACAAGAATGCAGTGTTTTGAATAATGGCTGGCACTTCCGGTTTAGGCAACTTCAATTCAAAACGAATTAAATCACTTCAAATCATAAGGTTGCAAATAAAGCTTATGTCAATTTTCTTATGTTTTATTTTCAGACATCTTGAGAATAAATGTAACACTTGGTGTTTTAACGTGACGTTATAACAAGAATATCTATGGCAAGAGCTCTTTTCAGCCGCTGCTTTCTTTTCCTCATGATTTTTTTTTTTTCGCCTTTGCATTCTGCTATAATAGTATGAAAAAGGACAACATACTGCACATTTATGGTCTGTTCTCTCAATTTAATTTACGATTATCCCATTAATAACTGGAATGCACGAAGAATCTCTAATTTTCCTCCTCAAATCCTCGCATCTCTTTCTAGGTTTGTTTTCATGGGTAAATATTATCTGTCAAAATAATGGAAAATACTTTGAAATAGTATCACGCAATGCTGAAGTTAATGAACATTTTTGACTGAGGCAACGTATGTTACATAATACAGATATATATATATATATATATATATATATATATATATATATATATATATATATATATATATATATATATATATATATAT
This sequence comes from Chanodichthys erythropterus, assembly GCF_024489055.1. NCBI lineage: Eukaryota > Metazoa > Chordata > Actinopteri > Cypriniformes > Xenocyprididae > Chanodichthys > Chanodichthys erythropterus. Next base: position 31,349,723 of record NC_090226.1, read on the forward strand.
ATATATATATATATATATATATATATATATATATATATATATATATATATATATATATATATATATATATATATTATATATGTTACTGCTGTGGAAAGAATCGTGCTTTTGGGGTTATTCATGGTCTGTTGAAAGTACCTTGTTGATGCTTTACACTTTTAAATGTCCTTTTAATGTTTGATGGTTGAAGGGTGAGCAGAAGATTGTCATCTCATTGTACCCAGTTTTAAAAAACCCATTGCATTCATAGAGCGAGCCTTTCACTGATTGTAACCGAAGTTACACCCATAATTTGCCCAAAGCATCCTGGGTAGTGCTGCCAATTTAGCGATTTTTTTTGTCACTAGATTTAGCGAATTCCCCGCCCCTTTTTTGAGTTTTTTTTTTTAAATTTATTTATTTTTTATTCAAAAGCCTAGTGACAAATCAAGTAACTTATCTAGATTCCGCGACTCGCCCACTGATCTATATTTAATATAGATCAGTGGACTCGCCAGTATGACGTCATCTAGCAACATTTAGCGACCAGTTTTAGCTACTTTCATCTGAAAGCAATTGGCAGCACTGGTCAGGGGGCGTAGGAATAAGGTGGATTGGTTGATAGAGATTGACGGATTGCAGTGGGCTGCTTTCAATGATTATATGGTGCCTGGGAGGCTCAGTGTTTACACTTTTGGGGAGATAAACCCATGATTGGCATACTAATAGTCAATGAACAATAAACTGTGTAAAATGAATGTATTTTTACATTTTATTTTTTTTACAAATGTCACCTTTTTAATTCATAGTATTTCATAAGGTGCCTGACTTCTCGTCTCCGCTGTAAATATTATTTAACAGATTGAATTTGTCAACTAAGGATGTTGTTTTTTCTATATATATTTTTCATTTTCTACACTTTATCTTCCAATTGTTCAGAGCATTAGGTAAGAAATTTGTTTTTTAAACTGCATTAAGTGTTACAACCTCTTTTATTTTTATAGGATGCTTCCTAAAACTTGCCAGATGCTCCTGTTCTCCGCTACATTTGAAGAAACTGTGTGGAATTTTGCGAAGAGGATTGTTCCTGACCCCAACATCATTAAACTTAAGCGTGAAGAGGAGACTCTGGACACTATCAAGCAATACTATGTCATTTGCAACAGCAAGGAGGAGAAATTCCAGGCTTTGTGCAACATCTACGGAGCCATTACTATTGCACAGGCCATGATCTTCTGCCATGTAAGTACAATATCATTTGCAGATATTGGGGCTTTAACTTATTTTTAAAGCACAGAAAGCAGGCCTAACTAACGTACTACATAGTAGGGGTGTGATGAGATCTCGCAAGACTAAAATGTGATGAGATTTCTCGTCGAGGCGAAAAGTAGTCTCGTGATATTGCCATGACAGAGTGTTAGGATGATTAGGAAAGAATATGCCACCGCTACATTTACATTACATCTTCACTGTCATTTTACTTTGTATTTAAATAAATCATTTAATTCAGTTGGATAACTGTCGCCACACTCCATATTCACAGAGTACGCGCAATCGCGAAAGTGAAAGTAAACGCAAGCGCATTCAAATGTGATTTCAATACCCCGCATTTTGAAAGCGGCTCCCTGATGAATACAGATATCTCTCAATATGAAAGCTATTTCAGGCTCAGTGTAGTTGTAACCATCTCTTAGCTCTGTATGAAAGAAAAATTTGGTCTTATTTGCACTTTGAATATTGAGAGAGTGCGATTATGGTTGCACTTAGTTTTCTCTTAATCTTAAGCGCAAACAATAAGGTTTCATTTGTTAACATTAGTTAATGCACTGTGAACTATCATGAACTAACAATGAATGACTATTTTTATTAACTAACATAAACAAAGATTAATAAATACTGTAGCAAATATATTGCTGTTAGTTGATGTTGGTTAATACATTAATGTTAATAAATGAGACCTTATTGTAAAGTGTTACCATTTTTATTCATACTGTTTTTATTTCTATGATCAGTTTGTGGAAAGGAGTTCAGTTAGGAGGTCAAAAGTTGTAGAAGCTCATAAATCATGTACAGTAAGGTCTGAAGAGACTGAAATCATACAGAAGAGAAGTCAGTCAGTTGAGTTCGTGGCAAAACCTTTTACAGTACTTGAGTATTGTTTTCTTTTACTGCATATGATATTTCATACTCAAAGTAGAACTGAAATGACATTCATTACAAGATGATTAGTTAAAACTTTTCAAATACACCTAGTCATGTCATGTATTTCGCCATTGAGAATTTCTTAAACATAGTGTGTAAAAATCTTGCCTCGTCTAGTGAACTCAATCTCGAGTCTCGTCTCGTCTTGTGAGATGCCCATCTCTTCACACCACTACTACATAGTATTTCTGAGTTTAACCATGTGATTTGCCATCACAGACCAGGAAAACAGCTGGATGGCTGGCAGGAGAACTGTCCAGAGAAGGCCACCAGGTGGCGCTGCTCAGCGGAGAGATGCAGGTGGAACAGAGGGCAGCGGTCATCGAACGTTTCCGTGATGGCAAGGAGAAAGTCCTTGTTACCACTAATGTCTGTGCTAGAGGTGAATGTCGTTTTACCCATTATACAATGCCCAGCTCATCTTTAGTTCAAGTTTAGCAGATTTTGCCTAATTGCTTCTTTTCTACTAGGTATCGACGTGGAGCAAGTTTCAGTTGTCATCAACTTCGATCTGCCAGTGGACAAGGATGGCAACCCTGACAATGAAACATATTTACACAGAATCGGGCGTACTGGGAGATTCGGCAAGAGGGGGTTGGCGATCAACATGGTGGACAGCAGGTTTAGCATGAACATCCTCAACCGCATCCAGGAGCACTTCAGTAAGTGAACCTTCACTTCCCATGAGTTACCAATCCAAGAAATGTCCAGGACTAAGTGTTATCGGCAGAGTCTGGGACATTCGGTTGATGTCCCTCACTTTGTAAAATACAAAAATCATGTTTTTAATAATTCATAATGGGTTAGTCTGTGTATGAGGCAAGCCAATGGAATAAATTAAAAACATACTTGTTTTTGAAAGTATAGCCAAAACACGTTCTACACATTAACACAAGCCTGATATCATAGTCCCTTACTAACCTGACGTTGTATCCAAATTTTTTGTAAATATTTTCTTTATGAAATGTTTTAATATTAATTTAACAGTATCGATTAACAAAAATGAGCTGCAAAGTTGTTTTTAGAAGCTGTTAAGCATAGTGATCGACCGATATTGATTTTTTTTTTTATTACCGATACCGATTATTTGCATGTTTATGTACCCGATAACCGATATGCAGAACCGATATTTATTTACTGTTATACTTCTGTTTTTGACAATTATTACAACACAAATGAGCTGAATAAACCATTTTATTTATAACAATCACTCCCTCCTTGCATACAAAAAAAAAAAAAAACTTTACTGAATAATATTAGCTGGAATATATAACATTGTCAGGAAAGTAACAAACAAAACAGCATACATCATTGCATTTTCCAACTAGTGTTATGTTTTGTCAGTCTAGATCATGAAATGCTTTCTGACAAAGTGCTGTAACTTATCTATGCATTTACACAAAACTATAACCGCGATCGCGTGTGGAGATAGTAAATAATTTCCACAGAGCTGCATTTATTTAGATTTGTATTAACTAAATAATGGTTATGTAGTAAATCAAAGATTATATAATCTAATAAAGTTAAACAGCACTTGTCAGTTGGCATTTTATGATCTAAATTTAATCTAACGTTAAATCATGAAATGCCAACTGACAAAGTGCTGTTTGACTATAACTTAATCAACCGCGATCGCACATGGAGATAATAAATAATTAATTTCCACAAAGCGGTAGGCTATATTTATGTGTATTAGCGAAATAATTATGTAGTAAATGATAATATAATCTAGAGTACTTAAACAAGATAATCTTGTCAAAAGTTTCATTCAGTGGCCGTGCTTAATACAACAGATAGAGAATTAAATTCAAGGCTTTTATTTTCAACATGCACTCATTCATGTCTGTTTTATTTAATTCATGTAAAGTTACGTCTTTATTGGGGCAGGACATGACGAATTACACTACGTGACTCAATGAGTTCGTCTCAATTGTTTAGAAACAAGCTGCATAAATTAACTATATCAGGAATTTATGTCTCAGATCTCATTTGTGCATGTCTGTTATGTTAAATAAAGTTGATTCATTAAAGCAAACCAAGTAGAACATATACTTTACCTTTACCATAGTTGTTGTTGACTGATCTCCTCAGACGGAGGAAGTCTCAAAACGGCCACAAGATGGTGCCGTAAATTGGCGAATCCGATATTACAAAACCGATACCCGATTATGGAAAAATGCTTAAATATCGGGAAAAATATCGGTAAACCGATACATCGGTCGATCACTAGTTAAGCAAGGAAGCATTGCATTGATCAGAAGTGACAGATTTATTGTATTATAAAAGATTTCTATTTCAAATAAATGCTGTTCTTTTGAACAAAAAAATCACTTGCTTTTCCCCCAACATTGATGATGATGATCAATGTTTCTTGAGCACCAAATCAGCATTTTAGAATGATTTCAGCTTTGCCATCACATGAATAAAACACATTTTTACAATATATTAAAATAGAAAAGTTTGCATTCATATTCATTTGTATGCTGATAACTTTTGGCTCAGGACCTTTCCATTCATGAATTTATATCCGTGCTTTTATATATTGCCATGTTCTCATGGTTGATTTCGAATATCTTTTATTACAGATAAGAAAATCGAGAAGCTGGACACAGATGATTTGGATGAAATTGAGAAAATCGCTAACTGAGCGGCCGTCTTTGTTCTTCTAAAAGGACTGTGCTCACTCACGCTACATTTTAATTCAGAGGCTGGAATCAGAGCTGTGCCAGAGAGGATGTTTACATGTGCAGCAGTTTTATCTCAGATGGTGTTTTTAATTGTTTCACTCTTTGTACTTCTTAATAAAGTCTGAATGTGTAGTCTTAACGTCACGTGTAGGAGAATGCTACAGCAGCGATCTGGGATTGACACAAGGAATATGCCTTTCAATATTAACAATTTCATCATGCACCTTTTAAATTGACTTTTAAACAGCTTGCCTTCACACCAAGTGTGCAAGAAATTACATTGACTGTTATATTGATTCTTAATGGGGGATTCCAAACCAAGGACTCATTTGCTGATGGATTTTTTTTTTTTTTTTCTTTAAAATGAAAGTATGCATGGTTCTATATGTCATGAAAAACGAGCATTTTCGGTCAAGTATATTTGTTTTATGAAACTGGGTGCAGCTACATTTGATTTTGTGACACTCCAAACTAGGAGTCAAAATGCAGGGTTTATTTAATAATATGAGAGATTGCTGTTATTGTGTTGTTCATCAATACTCAATACCTCACGAAGTAAAACATTTCTACTGAAAGGATGCTGGCTGTTATTGGCTTTGAATTAAAAAGAAATAAGTTGCCAAAGTCCTTTTATTAGTATAAAATCATGTAAAAGCCAAAGATTTGTGCCTCTATTGGATTCGTCAGTACTCGATTTAACGTGGAATAATGCAAACTGGTCTATTCATTGTATTGAAATAATGCCATGTATATTTAATAAGTACAAAGAGTGAAATAGTATATTCAACAGATGCAGTGTAATGAAAGCAGATATGTCATGGCAGAAGCGTTATTTGTGTTCCCAGTAACAGACTGTACTGAATTGTAAAAACGATCAGGTTTAAGTACACAAATGCAACTGAATTTGTAACCGCAGAAGGCTGTGCCACATTCCCATTTGCAGCCGCCTTAAAAATGTAAAAGGCAGATGTGAACGCATCTACAATCTCACTGTATTCTTCAGGGTATCCATAGCAAATGATCATTTTATATTATGGAACATTTTAATTTAACCACTCTAAACTCAACCGACACTGCACTCAGCTCCATTATATATGCATTATATACGTATATTTTATTCGTTGGCATGAGGTTGGGGTAAAGTGTGTCAGTCGAACCCTATCTTTGAAGGGAAGACGTTTAGATGATAAAATACTGGATCAATCAATACATCTTCTGATGCCTTGTTCATTTGTCTGTTTGGTTCAAGCTGTCAATCATACTTGACCTGTTACAATAATGCTAAATAGAGGATTTTATTTTTTTGGCACTTGTTCTTGTAAACCACGTTGATGTGAAGTCTGATTAAATGAAAGGACTGTGTAGAAAACTATAATTGATCTGGTGTTGCATCAGATAATAAATGGACTTGTCTATTATCAAACACATTCCTGCATAATCATTGCTACTTTCTTTTAAGTAACTGAAATACCCATAATGCTTGAGGACAATTCATTGATGATGTTTCCAACCTCATCACCACAAAGCTGGTCACAGTGATTTGTGTCATTCACCTCAATGAAGATGTTTTTGTAACATTCATTTAGTATCATTTGTCATTCTGTCTGTTATTACATGAAAAATGTTTCTAAGATATTTTTGGTTTTCAACAAACATGCACTTACAGCTGACAAATCAGCCATTTGAAATGATTAATTTCCGTATTTCACCTTAACTGAATGTTGATGACAAAAAAGTATGTATCGCTTTGGAAGTTTAGGAACTCTGTGTTTGGAGCAGATCAGTGACTGTCTGGATGTTACAGGATGAGGAATGCTTGCTGCGGATCTTGATAAAACTGTTTAACAAATCCAGCAACACTCGGGTTTGCTGCATTTGTGCTGATGCTGATGTTTGAATGATGTGTTGTACAATAAAAATATCAATCTAAGCATCTTTGACTTTTTATAATTTGTTTTATTTTATATATGTATGTATGTATACATATATATATATATATATATATACATACATACATATATAAAGGATAACATTTGTTATATATTTATAATATAGAGCCATAAAGATATATTGAAGAAGAAAACAAACTGTTTTGGTTGCCATCAACTTTGTATGAACAAAAAAAATACAGAGACATTTCTCAAATTATCTTTTTTGTTCCACAGAAGAAAGTCAGTCATATGGGTTTGACACAACATGTGGTAGAGTAAATGATGACATAATTTTCCTTTTTGTGTGAACGTACCATTTAATACCCATGTAAAACCCATTAATGTCATGGCATTATTTAATTGTAATTGCAGTGTAAATGCATTGATGCCTCTGAGCTGCAATAAATGGTCTGTAAAAATATCAATATAAAAATACAAATACCCAATCAGATGCAACTTATGAAAAAATGAAAAGAAATTGTAGCCTTAAAGTTTGTGAAATCAAATTCTGTTAATTCATCAAATAAAACATTTCTAAAGCTACTTTTTGCTTTTTGTAAATTTGCTTTTCTTATTTGACAATAATGACTGTAAATTGTCTTTTGGGGGTATTTTCCCTGTCAAATTTGATGCAATATATGTGTGTGTATATATATATATATATGGTCAGTCTAATCTAAAGACCTTTGTGACGTTAAATTGCGAAGATCTAGAGTTTTCACTGAAGGGCGTGTCCGTGGCGGCCTGACAAATTTTGATGTTTTCGCCATGAAAAAGGAAGTTGTTGTAACTCAGACAAACAATGTCGGATCTGCCCCAAACTTCACATGCTTTATTAGAGTCCTGACCTGAAGACATCTACATAACAATATTCAGTTACAGTCATAGCGCCACCTGCAGGCAACAGGAAATGACATGTTTTACACTGTGATTAACTCCTCATAGAGATTTAACCAGATCAACATCAAATGTTGTCAGTCTAATCTCAAGACCTTAGCGAATCAAATAAATATCAAAGATCTTGAGGTAATTCAGCAAGTGAACATTTTGTCATCAAAGTTGATGTGTTAGAAGCAGGAAAAATGGGCAAGTGCAACGTTTTTAAGTGAGTTTGACAAGGGCCAAATTGTGATGCTAGACGACTGGGTCAGAGCATCTCCAAAACTGCAGCTCTTGTGGGGTGTTCCTGGTCTGCAGTGGTCAGTATTTATCAAAAGTGGTCCAAGGAAGGAACAGTGGTGAGCTGGTGACAGGGGCGGCACATGGGGAGTGAAGGCTGGGCCATGTGGTCCGATCTATCAGACGAGCTACTGTAGCTCAAATTGTTGTTAATGCTGGTTCTGTTAATGCTGGATGCTGCTGAGACCAGTCAATGGAAGGGAAGCGAGGTCACAGATTTAATTAATATTTGGGGTGACAGCTCTATTCAGGCCAAACTCGAGGGCTCTTATCGGAACCGGGCGGTTTAAGAAAACATTTCCAGCGAAATGGCCGAGCGTGGTTACAGACGATCCTGGCTCCAATGCCAGCGAAAAATAAAAAGCCTCCGAGCCAAATAAAAGGAGGTTAAAGCCTGGAACAAACGAAGTGGCCGTCTACTTCCGCAAACAACGAGTGACATCGTTGACCGTTGCGTACTCTTCTGCGCATGCGGGTCACTTTTGGGTCATTTCACGTTCACACAGGAGATCACAAAAGGTCGCATTTAATTGAAAATGTGAACGGCCTTGCAAAAAAATCGAATTTTTTCAAAAAATCGGAATTGAGCATTAAGCCCTGCAGTGTGAACGTAGCGTCAGTGTCAGCTTGTATAACAGTGTAAATCAGCTGTCACCTCAAAATAACTCAACACACAGCCATTAATGTCTAAACCGCTGGCAACAAAACACCCCTATGTGAAAATGTCCAAATTGGGCCCAAATAGCCATTTCCTCCCCCCGGTGTCATGTGACTCATTAGTGTTACAAGGTCTCAGGTGTGAATGGGGAGCAGGTGTGTTAAATTTGGTGTTATCGCTCTCACTCTCTCATACTGGTCACTGGAAGTTCAACATGGCACCTCATGGCAAAGAACCCTCTGAGGATCTGAAAAAAAGAACTGTTGCTCTACATAAAGATGGAGTAGGCTATAAGAAGGTTTCCAAGACCCTGAAACTGAGCTGCAGCACGGTGGCCAAGACCATACAGCGGTTTAACAGGACAGGTTCCACTCAGAACAGGCCTCGCTATGGTCGACCAAAGAAGACGAGTGCACATGCTCAGCGTCATATCCAGAGGTTGTGTTTGGGAAATAGACATATGAGTGCTGCCAGCATTGCTGCAGAGGTTGAAGGGCTGGGGTTCAGCCTGTCAGGGCTCAGACCATACACCGCACACTGCATGGCTGTCGTCCCAGAAGGAAGCCTCTTCTAAAGATGATGCACAAGAAAGCCTGCAAACAGTTTGCAGAGGACAAGCAGACTTACAGAAAAAGCAGGATTACTGGAACCATGTCCTGTGGTCTGATGAGACCAAGATAAACTTATTTGGTTTAGATGGTGTCAAGCGTGTGTGGCGGCAACCAGGTGAGGAGTACAAAGACAAGTATGTCTTGCCTACAGTCAAGCATGGTGGTGGGAGTGTCATGGTCTGGGCCTACATGAGTGCTGCCGGCACTGGGAGCTACAGTTCATTGGGGGAACCATGAATGCCAACATGTACTGTGAGATACTGAAGCACAGCATGATCCCCTCCCTTCAGAGACTGGGCCGCAGGGCAGTATTCCAACATGATAATGACCCCAAACACACCTCCAAGACGACCACTGCCTTGCTAAAGAAGCTGAGAGTAAAAGTGATGGACTGGCCAAGCATGTCTCCAGACCTAAACCCTATTGAGGGTGAACTCCATGCCCAAGAGGGTCAAGGCAGTGCTGGAAATAATGGCCACATAAAATATTGACACTTTGAGCCCAATATGGACATTTTCACATAGGGGTTTACTCACTTTTGTGACCAGTGGTTTAGACATTAATGGCTGTGTGTTGAATTATTTTGAGGGGACAGGAAATTTACACTGTTATACAAGCTGTACACTCACTACTTTACATTGTAGCAAAGTGTAATTTCTTCAGTGTACTCACTTATGTGAGATACTGTATATATATGTGTGTGTGTGCGTTTCATATCTTTCCATCACTCACATCATATATGTTTCACTTCAATCCCTTCATCCAGGAATGTATAACTATGAATGTATGTATAACTTTAACAGGTTTTAAACAGGCAAGTGTTGGAGAAAAGTAATAAAAACAATACTTTAATACTTTTATTAATTTTTTTTTTATTTAAATAATTTTATTACTGTTCAGCCATCCAAGATCTGTAAGAAAAAAAGTATACACACATTTAATACTGATGTACAATACAGGATCTTGTGAAGGAAATGAATACTGTCAGAATGCGTGTGGTGCATACTGCACGCTATACACTGTATACTGTTTAAAAATAGTACTAAATATACTATATTATACTACTATTTATATATAGTATATAAAAAAAGCATGCAACAATATACATTTCAAACAGCAGTATGCTACACTGGTCACATGACATCATGTTGCATGTTTAATTTAGAGAGTGCAGTCCACATATCTTCACAGAATAAAATAAAAACATTATTTTGCATTTTTAATTCAATTTGATGTAAAAATGTCTTAACTTTCTTCAGTTTGATCAAATCATGAGTCACAAAAGTTATTGAAAATAAAAAAAAATGAGATTAAAAAAAGTACATTAGTCCTATGTATAAAATTAGTTGACCTTTTCAACACCCTTGGTTCCAGAAGAACTGGTTGAATAGTTCCGGGTAGTCTAAAATTTGCATACTATGCTCAATTTACATATATACATACTACACAAAGATTGAGTAGTGTGGTTGTCAAACATTATATATGTATAATGCCAGTTCTTACCTGTTTCTCTGTACTGTACATTGGTCAGAAACAGGCCGTGGGCTGGGGCGGTCAGGTTATTTGGGAATGCCAATGAATCACGTGCCTTTAGAAGCTCTTGAATCTGACTAACAGACAGTCTACCCTGACCAACAGCAACCAGCGCCCCAGTCATCCTCCGCACCTGTGAGGGGAAACGTCACATTTTTCATCATCAGACACATTCTTTCAAACTGGTTAAATAAAATAGTGCAGAGTTACACATTTAACACTAGGAGGCAGACATCCCATAAAGCAACATAACCATCATGTTCATGGGGAAACAAAGCCAGTACTTACTTGTCTGTATAAAAAAGACCTACTTTTAAAGGTGAGCTCCCAGAACTGAATATCTCTGAAAGAAAACAGACAAAAATAAAAAATGTTTTGCATTTTCAACATTCTTTAGTGTGTAATGTTGCTGTTTCAGCATGAAAAAGGTCTGTGATATTACAAAGCACAAAGTCCTTCATATATATCAGTAAGCGCTGTTACTTTAAGCTTTTTTTAAACCACTCTATCTACATATGGCTACACAAGATGCCTCCACAACATGAACAAATTTCCATGTGTGCAGTCAAAGAACAACACATTCATGGGTGAAGACTAAAGACGTGACCTCTTTTGGGTTGTCTCCCTCACTCAAGGAATTATTTCTGTTTAGTTGTTACAGTATTTCTCCCATTTAATGTGACTGCTATTTTGCCAAGCTGCCTGTAACAAAAAAACAACTGGAGATGCAGCAGGAGCACTGGAGCGGTCAGGCTAGATAACATCTCAAGCAGAGCAGCCAATATTTACTGCTGGGGAGGTTAAATGTTACATACTGGCTTTTTTAACAGGAAAAAAAATTATAGTGGAAAATTCACGATGAGATTTGTTTGGAATGACTTCATAGAAATGCTGAATGAGGTCGTCTGGCTCTCATTTAATCACGGCTTTGAATGAACAAACAGGCAGCGTGCGTTACATGAACAGAGATAAGCATACGACACCAACGCAAACCTCAAAGGAAGCACATGTGAGTCTAATATATAAGCTTGCATTTCTAAACAAGGACTGTGCTCAGTAGAATAAAAGCTAACTGATTACTATACTGCACTACATTTTTGAAATGATGTATGTGAAACAGTATGCAATGATAAACATGGCATCACATTTTTAAAGAATTTCCATTGACTCTTCCAGTTGTGTGACGACTGAACGATATAAAAAATTACTTTAGAAATTACACTCATAAAAATGAGTTCAGAACCGAAATTAAAGTGAACAACGTCTTCTTTAACACTGTAGTTGTAGCTGAGGCCTGGAAGTAGGGATGGGAGAAAAGAAGCTTTTCAAAGCTTTGAATCAATTGAACCAATTGCTTTGCAAAACGATTTACTGGGCCCTATCATACACCTGGCGCAATGCGGCACCAGGCGTGACACAAGTGTTTTTTGCTAGTTTCAGCCTGCCGCAGTTATCATTTTCACGTTCTGCACCACATTGTTTAAACAGCAAATGCATTTGCACCAATTTGTGTGGCCATGAAAACGCTGGTCTGAAAACGAGGTGTGTTGAGGTGCATTGTTGGCATGTTGCTATTTTGAGACAACTGAAAACGACTGCAAAATTTTTTTGCAGAATTTATTTATTTTTGTTATTTAAAGGGTGCGTTAGTACTATGCACCTATAGGCAGGTGCACAACGCGCATAAACTCTGCTTATTACACACACGCAGGGATGCACAGCAGCACACAACCATGCCAAATATTAAAAATAAAAGGATTACAAAAAGATTGTAAGAATGTAAAAGATTATTATTGTGTTCATAAAGATAAAAATGCTTTGGTGGAATCCGGCTTGTCCCGCAGATGGTCTGCTCGCATGGTTTAACCTCGCGCACGAGCAGATCCATTTCCTCGCTAGTGAAGCGTTAAGTTTTTCCGCTTGCAAATTCCGCCATGTAAAAAGCAAATCCGCCACGCCATGGCACGAATGCAACTGGCTTTTAAAGGGAATAGGAGATGAGACTCTGATTGGTTTATTGTCCGTTATGCCCAAAACACACCCATGACTCATTAAGAGAATAGGTACAACCCTTTTAGACCATCCGCCGAGCACGCCGATCATTTTTCTCGTCGTCAAACTAGCAAAAATGGATTTGGACATGCCCTAAGTGCATTTAGATCGTTAAAATAGGGTCCACTGTTTTGAAGCGTTGGAAACACGCTGGTGACGCCTGCTGGTCAAAGTGTAAATGCAACAAAAACTCAAGCCAAAAATGCGTAAAAAAGCTTTTACAAAACCATTGCAAATGTTTTATTTAAAGTATAATCTATCTGATGCAATTAACTAATCATCTAATACCATTAAATATTAAGGGCCCTATTTTAACGATCTGAAACGCAAGTGTCAAAGCGCGAAGCGCAAGTTACTTTGTGGGCGGGTCTCGGCGCTGTTGCTATTTTCCCGGCGGGATAAATGGCTCTTGCGCCCGGCGCAAATCTAAAATGGGTTGGTCTGAAGTAGCTTCATTATTCATAGGTGTGGTTTGGGCGTAACGTGAAATAAACCAATCAGAGCGTCATCCAACATTCCCTTTAAAAGCAGGTGCGCAAGTTCCATTATGGATTGCTATTATTATGGCGTATTTACCAGGCGCACGCCAGGAGCGGTTCACAGCCGAGGAGACTGATGTTCTTGTAAGAGCAGTGAAAGACAGAGAAGTTGTGTTGTATGGGGATGGGAGAAACCCACCCACAATAGCGTCGGTTAAACAGGTTTTTTCACATCTTCGTGGCACACCACAATGATTTCCGTCATCTCATGTGTTAATTTTTTTTAGTGTAACAATTTATGATTTGCAAAAATAACTGTTGCATCTGTGTAGATTACATGAGCAAAGTGTATGCGCGTTGTGCACACTATACATTGTGGTCAAGCATGCGCCCTTAAAATAGCATAATGAACAACGCGCAACGCGCCACTGACTTTAGACTAGGTTTTTTCTGGTCAGTGGCGCAATTGTTTAATGGAACCGCAAAATAGCACCAGGGATTGTTTGCGCCGGAACACGCCTCCTTTTTTGCGCTGAACCGCCCAGGGAGCACAAGTTCATTCACTAGTTTAGCGACGTGCTTCTGTGGAGGGAAAAGAGCGCTTTGCGCGGGTGGAAAATAGGAATGACACATGCGTCAGTGTACAAAGTCAATTGTGCTGGGTGCAAGATAGGGCCCTTAGTGTCTATATAATATGTATTTTATCAATTTTCAGGGGTTGTTTTATGGATGGTTCAGCTAAACAGACTATAAACTACTATTATTCCTTTTAATTCTACAAATACCTTATAAAAACATCTACAAATGTATAAAACTAATCAGAGATCAGATAATAGACACTAAAAACACTTAATACTCGTGATAGACACTTGTTCAATGATTCGCCGCTGGAGGGCGATCTCAGTCAATCCGCATGATTCATGGGTTCACAGAAATCGCCTCCAGTGGTGAACCATTGAAATTTAGAAACGTTTCGAAACAATTATGATGTAACAAAGCTTCGTTTACTGAAATCACGAGACTTTAAAAGTTTGAAACACGATTCAAACCACTGCTTTGAACAAAAGATTCGTAAAGGTTTCGAAGCTTCATGAATCAGTGTTTTGAAAGCGCTCATCATGCACTTCTAAAGGATGAGGACTGGCTTAAATTGATACAGCAAAACTGACGTCATTGCCGTATACAAGTGCTGAGGAAGCAGAAATTCAGATATGATAATGGGTGTTTGGTTTCCGATACACGCTGAAGCAGTTGACTAATCACAACAGCCTAGTCTGACCAATCAGAGCAGAGGAAGCTCTCGGAAAGGAGGGGTTTAGAGAGACCTAATCCTTTATCAAACAGTTTCAAACACTGAGAAATGCTGATGCTGTATTGGATATTATGAGAAAATTAATTTTTTATTTATTTATTTTTTACCTTGGATGCATGTAAACCTATTATAGGAGGCTAAATGGCCCGTGTGAACAAGCCAGACCTTGACCACTTGAATTTAATTAAACATATAAACATATCTTGTTTCACACACAATAAACCTTTTATGTTACCTTATTAGCTTATCGTCTTTGCCTTATAATCAATCTGCACAATGGATCGACTTTCAATGGCTATGTGGCTTTTAATGCCATTCAATATGACCCCTATTGTAGAGGAATAACTTCTGATTTCATTAACTTAGTGATTGTACAAACATTTCATTTCCAATGATTTTCTAAAAAGGCGAACCTGGACATCTAAGCTTATTTGCTATCCATTTAGTAATTAATTAATCTTCATATGACATCACAGATGTATCTGAAGACCACATGTGGTTATATTCATGATGTTTCTATATTCATGATGCTCATCTGTGTGAAGTCCTTGATCTCAATTAAATATGAAACAAATGGATATGACATTAAATTATAAATGTATAGTTTAACTGCATCACTTTTAAGTTACTGTGTCTTCATTTACTGGTTTAATTTAGGATCTAGTTGTCAGGAGAACTACCGGATTCTGACTTTTTCTTGTAGCTGTGATTAGACTGAAATATTAATAAACATTCTCTCTCATTCTCTCTCTCTCTCTCTCTCTCACACACATACACACACACACACATACACAGAGCTATAAATGAAGAGGCTTTTGTAAGCGCTTAAAACAAGGTAAAGGTAAAAAAAAGGTAAAGTTAATTGAAAAACATTCTTCAGAGTACCAAAAAGGAGATATTTTAAAGACACCACATGATGCTATTTTAAAAAGATATTATTTTGTTTACTGGGTATAATAGAACATGTTAACAAGACTTCATGTTCAAAACACATTATTTTTCTCACATACTGTACATTATTGGAGTACCTCTCCTCCCAGTCTGTCTGAAACGCTCTGATTAGGTTCCAGTTTCTAAAACCCGAATTCTGGAAAAGTTGGGACGTTTTTTAAATTTGAATAAAATGAAAACTAAAAGAATTTCAAATCACATGAGCCATTATTTTATTCACAATAGAACATAGATAACATAACAAATGTTTAAACAGAGAAATTTTACAATTGTATGCACAAAATTTGCTCATTTCAAATTTGATGCCTGCTACAGGTCTCAAAATAGTTGGGGCGGGGGCATGTTTACCATAGTGTAAACTACGTTGTCTGGAAAGCTTTATATACCTTTCAGCATTCATAGTGCCTTTCAAAACATGCAAGCTGCCCATCCCGTATGCACTTATGCACCCCCATATCATCAGAGATGCTGGCTTTTGAACTGAACGCTGATGAAAGGTCTCCCTCCTCTTTAGCCCGGAGGACACAGCGTCTGTGATTTCCAACAAGAATGTCAAATTTGAACTTGTCTGACCATAGAACACTTTTCCACTTTGAAACAGTCCATTTTAAATGAGCCCTGGCCCACAGGACATGACGGCGCTTCTGGACCTTGTTCACATATGGCTTCCTTTTTGCATGATAGAGCTTTAGTTGGCATCTGCAGATGGCACGGCGGATTGTGTTTACCGACAGTGGTTTCTGGAAGTGTTCCTGGGCCCATTTAGTAATGTCATTGATACAATCATGCCGATTAGTGATGCAGTGTCGTCTGATGGCCCAAAAACCACAGGCATCCAATAAATGTCTTCAACCTTGTCCCTTACACACAGAGATTTCTCTGAATCTTTTGATGATGTTATGCACTGTAGATGATGAGATTTGCAATGCCTTTGCAATTTGACATTGAAAAACATTGTTTTCCACCTTTTTGCACACTCTTTCACAGATTGGAGAGCCTCTGGCCATCTTCATCCCTTTTATAGCTAACCATGTTACAGACCTGATATCAATTCACTTAATTCGCTGCTAGATGTTCTCCCAGCTTAATTTTTTCAAAATTTCTTGCTTTTTCAGCCATTTGTCACCCCTGTGCCAAATTTTTTAAGACCTGTAGCAGGCCTCAAATTTTAAATGAGCTCATTTAGTGAATAAAAGTGTAAAACATTCTCAGTTTAAACATTTGTTATGTTATCTATGTTTTATTGTGAATAAAATATTAGCTCATGCGATTTATAAAAGTCTTTTATTTTAAAAATTTTTCAAATTTAAAAAATGTCCCAACATTTCTGGATTTCAGGTTGTTCAAAGCCCCTCCATCCGAAAAGCCCAGAATGCTCTGATTGGCCAGCTGACCAAGTGCGTTGTGATTGGCCAAGCACCTCAAGAATGTTTCGGAAATGTAATGCCCCTTACAATAATCGTGAGCTTCAGCTTCCAAGGCTTCTAAAGCAATTGTAAACACAAACTGTTAATAATGTCTTTGGTTTTACCGGATCAGTTTGATTACAAAAATAAGGGTGATCAAACAAATCGGTCGGAAACCCCATCGGAACACCATGACATGGCGACAACACTACAATTCACTAAAGTCTGGTCTTCTCTCTTTGCGTATGCCTTTGGCTGGGTATTATTCTAAAATTTTACATTGTGACGTTTGCGGAAGTAATATATAGACTTCGATCAAGGGGTTTTAGGCAGGTCTGGGTCAGTGCTCTCTTAGATAGAATAAATCCCTTTTGTGGGAGACTTTGTAACTTTGCAGATCTTATAATTGCACAAAAAACATCATGGTCTCTTTAAAGTGTTCACACTGTTGTTAATGACATGGCATGCAATGACAAAATTGTCCTTTTTTGAAGAACTGTCCCATTAAAAGCAGCTAAAGTCTATCTTTTGAGAGAAAAAAACACTTCTGTGTGCATTTCTTGGGCTGTGCAGCAAAATGCCTTGATCTGGATTTAATGCAGTCATTCAGTTACATGTATAAGTGACATATGAGTGTGTGAGTGTGTGTGTAGATGATAAAAGCAGTTGATCCCCTGCAGATCTTGACATTTGTGTGAAACAGAGCAGATGGTGTGTGTGTGTGTCCTGACTGCTTTCTCCCAGCTGAGAGCTGCACGTGAGGAACCCAAAATGACCCACCGAAGGGATTCCAGTGTGAGCTGGTTTTAAACATATGTGAGCAAATGGCTTCTGAGGGGGACAGCGATAATCTTTATGGCTCTGTATGCACGAGTAGTTTTATAGATAAAACAGATTGTGATTATCTTAAAAACTTGAAGGAAAAATCCAATGGTGTGAGTTTGGGCAGGGCTATTTGTTTGCACTGATATTTATTCTAGGGCTGGGAAAATACATCGATTCTCGATTTGCAATGCAAAGAATCTGGAGCGGTTCTAATATTTTCTGATGTACTGCTATTCTCTCTCAAATCGATTCTGAGCGTAGTTTTTAACAGCAGATGGCACTACGTGAATTAGAAACAGATGTTCTCTTCTTTCTTCCAATTACTTTACACACACCACTTAAACCTAAAATAATCATTCGTTATGTTCGAAAAGGTTGAAGTGAATTACAAGGGAGTTCGCAGTGGGCTGAGTTGAGGTGCAAGTATATTAAACCACTTACATGAATGCATGATCACTCTCCAGCACTCTTCTTTGTGAGCATTTGAGTGTGCAGTTAAAACTAGCCTTGAGAGCCACCTACTGTTAAATCTAAGCTCAGAATCGATTCAAGAGAGAAAATATCTGAATCGATCCAGAATCATTGCATCACAAATCAATGTATTTTCTGAGCCCTAGTTTTTTCAATGTACTTCTTGCTTATTTTCTGTAGTAAATGACAACATGCCACAGATGTTGCCCACAGATATTAATCAACTCAAACCAGAATATTCCTTTAAATTGTGGCAAACTATGGTTCAAAAGTTTGGTGAGGTTATTTAATGTTTTTAAAAGTAGACTGTTTTGCTTACAGAGGCTGCATTTATTTGATCCAAAATACAGAAAAAACAGTAATACAGTAAAATATTATTTCAATTTAAAATAGCTTTTTCCTATGTGAGTATATTGTAAAATGTAATTTATTCCTGTGATCAAAGCTGAATTTTCAGCATCACTACTGCAGTCTTCAGTCATATGATCCTTCAGAAATCAATCTAATATGCTGATTTGCTGCTTTCTTTTTTATTACCAATGCTGAAAACAGTTGTGCTGCCAATTTTTTTTTTTTTTTTTTTGAAAACAGGATTTTGTTCATGGATTCTTTGATGAATAGAAAATTCAAAAGAACAGCATTTATTTAAAATAGACATTTTTTGTACTATTGTAAATGTCTATACTGTCACTTTTGATCAATGTAATGCATCATTGCTGAAAAACAAAAACAATATATATATATATATATATATATATATATATATATATAAACAGTCAAGAGTTTGGAAACATTACTATTTTTAATGTTTTTGAACTAAGTCTTTTATGCTCATTAAAGCTGCATTTATTTCATAATAAACACAGAAAAACAACAATATTGTGAAATATTATTACAATTTAAATGTATGGTTTTCTTTTTTAATATACGTTAAAATATAATTTATTCCTGTGATCAAAGCTGAATTTTCAGCATCATTACTCCAGTCTTCAGACTCCAGAGCATAAGAGACTTCGTTCAAAAACATGTTTCCAAACTTTTGACTGGTAGTGTGTGTGTGTGTATATATATATATATATATATATATATATATATATATATATATATATATATATATATATATATATATATATATATATATATATATATATATATATATACACCTTGAACATTTCATTCATTAAAGGTGCCCTAGAATCAAAAATTGAATTTATCTTGGCGTAGTTGAATAACAAGAGTTCAGTACATGGAAATGACATACAGTGAGTCTCAAACTCCATTGTTTCCTCCTTCTTATATAAATCTCATTTGTTTAAAAGACCTCCGAAGAACAGGCGAATCTCAACATAACACCAACTGTTACGTAACAGTTATATTAGCTTATATTAGGGTTATATTAGCTGTGTGAACTTTGTGTCCGCTGTATTATAAAGGGGCCGCATAGTCGGCGCATAGTTAATGATGCCCCAAAATAGGCAGTTAAAAAAATTCATAAAAAAAAAAAATCTATGGGGTATTTTGAGCTGAAACTTCACAGACACATTCAGGGGACACCTTAGACTTATATTACATCTTGTGAAAGAACGTTCTAGGTAGGGCTGGGCGATAAAACAATAACGATATGTATCGCGATAGACACGTGTTCGATATCAATAAAAAATGTGTTCGATAAAACGTTCAATATTTTTTATTCTTCGTCGGAAGAAAACAAGTTTGGTTGCATTAACAAAGTCACTTGCTCTCTGGTAACCTAGCAACGTAGGGAGTGACACGTAACAGCCAATCATGTATCAGTATCAATTTTGGTCGCACCATATCGTTGTCTCGTGCTGGATTCCTCTTCAGTAACCGGCGACTGATAAGCAGAATATGAGTGCGGCAGCGAGCGAGGAAATTGTAAATAAGAGGAAAAGTATTCATTGTGACTTTAGACTAGGGTGACCACCTGACTATTGATCTGTTGCAGGACAGTAGATGTGATTTTGCGGGACAATGTGGGACACATGAGACAGATAAATTTACAACTATTAATCTATGTAAATTTTGATTTACATTTGTTGGCAAACTTGGCATATGCGCCAAATAATGTTTCTGCCGGTGGGTGCCCACACTATAATGTTGCGCTTATGGCAACATTAAATCCTGGAGAGAAGACAATTCTAGATTCACGGCTGCACATGCAGGAGGACAAAAGTTTGAGCGCACAGATGTGAAATCTGAGCGAGAGCGCGCATGCGTCCAATTTTGTGCAAGTGAATCCGCCTGTGAGTGGAGAGATTGCTCGTGCATTTGATGCGCGCTTGACATTTTTCAATATAATAACGCCATAAAACCCGCATTAAATGAAATATTAACGTGAGAAGAAAGTCGTGTCTGAATTTCACAATTTTGTATTGGTTAAAACAAATGGAGAATATCTAATTTTTCTGTAGGTGCTCGACCATTTCCGTGTGTGGCGCTTGATCGCTGCCGTTCGTTGGAAATATTTAACATCAGGATGGATGATTACATGCTTTAAATCATCGATTTGGGCAGATTTGAGCAGCTCTTGAGGTTCTTATCCAGTATGGAAGATGAAATCCTTGCTGGTGTTGTTGTGTTGACCGACTTTGAGGCCTGCTCTTTGCGCTATCCACTCAGTTGTCATCAGCGGGAAAACCTCTCTCTATGATTGTGTTGGTTGGTTATTTTCATGGCTAGAATATGACGGCTGCACAAATAGATTTTTAAATGCTCACAGTTTTTATTATATTTCTTACTGTGGTATTGTAATTTCAGGGATGAAAAAAATTACAAATGCAATGAAATGCGGGACACTACTTAAGTCTTGCAGGAAAAAGCTCCTAATTTTATGTTTACATTTTACTTATTTGAGTTTTCCATGGTTGTTGACATTTCTTTCTTAATAACTGAGGGGACTATGATCAGAGGAAGGTTAAGTTTAAAATAAAAATGTTTAAATGTAATATATTTTTCCTCCTGGTCCTTATTTTAAATGGGTCATAAACAATATCAATAATTATCGATATCGACCGATATGAAACACTGATATCGTGATACAGTTTTCAGCCATATCGCCCAGCCCTAGTTCTAGGGCACCTTTAATACAGTTTATTCACTATAGTCTAAAAGGGTAGTAAAATATGACAAGATCTCAGAGTGTAACTGTGTCAGAAACAAATTATCTTAATTTTGTCAGATAACACTTAAGTAAAATATGGTCAGGTCAAAGTGTCTGAATAATGTTTGGTTACAAATTTTTATTAATTTTACTGGTAGTCCACTGTATGAAGAATTTTTAAATGAGTACAGCAGTACAGTAAGGATATTATGAAAATGTTCTTCACTGTATCTGACAGGCTACAGTCTGTGTCTGTCCCTCAGCTCATTACAGCAAGAGTGAGCAGCCAGTCTGCTTTTGTCAGCATCGTGCTTTAGTCCAACATCTGTTGCCTAGCAACAGTCTCATCTCACATGCCTAACTCAAGAGCCGACTGATGAAAAACCAGCTTCAAAGACTGGCCATCCTCTGTTGTATAAAGCAGCTTTGCCTTTCATACTGTGTTGAGCATTTCTAACACTATATTTAACAATGTAAACATTGCTTTAGCTTGGAGCCGATAATGACCAGTGGTTGAAAAACATGTTACTGACTATATAAAATCATAATTGGGGTTATTAATGCACAAATTAATTAGGTCTAGGAGGGTTTATGGCTGAAGAATAAATTTGCATTAGCGACTATTGGCAGCATGTTGTAATTTCCGATCCACTAACCGTGGATTAGTTGACCTTTAGCCTTAATGTTCAGCTATATTATCTTTCTAGGAAATCAGAAGCTGTTCACGTGCTTCAGTGCCAAATGACATTTCCACATCTGCACAATTAATCCCTCTACACATGCTGTTGAAAAGTGGCTATTAAAATAAATCACCAAGATTTCAACTGCATCACCCAAATGACAGAATTAAATATGGCAATTTGTAAGAAAAGCTGCACTTAATTGCATTTTGAGAACACTGGAATATATTATTGGTTTGTGGCAGACCATTATATATCAGTTCTAAAATCTACCGACAGCCTTGCCAGCTGATTATATATATATATATATATATATAGGTATATATTAAGTAAAATAAATATGATGAAGATTGTAAATGAATAATGAATTAAAAATTCAATCTAGTATCATATGTTTTCAGATGACAATAAGGGATATTGTGCACAACAAGATATTCGGGCATTTTATCATCACAACACTAACCAAACTAAGCTTCCTCCAATCTCTTGCTTTGCAGCTCTTTACCTGGACAGAAGAGAGTCCTACCTGTGAAAGTGCCTCTGACAGAACGAGACCCCGGGCTCCAGTCGGGCCAACTCTAGGGTCTTCACTGGGTTCTTAAAGGGGGTCTCTGAGTTCAAGGCACGGAAGGTGCTGAAGTCATGGGTTCCTATCAGCAGTGCAGAAGCCTCTTGCATTGCATCGATATTTAGCCTCCTATGGGAGAATGATGTGATGGACAGCATCAAATTCTGTTTTATTACAGACTGTGTGGTGACTGCGATCAACAGTATTTTATTACTGCATTTAATTATTTCAGAAAATTATTTTCTCAGGACTGGGCGTTATAGATACTGATGATATATCACTATATAATAGACTTCAGTTCAAAGGTTTGGGTTCAGTAAGACTTTTTAATGTAGGTGAAAGAAAGTTAATGTCTCTAAAACTCAGCATAGCTACATTTACTTGATCCAAAATACAGTAAAAGAGAAATATTGCTGAAAAATTAAATAACTTTCTATTTGAATATATTATGAAATGTACTTTATTCCTGTGATCAAAGCTGAATTTTCAGCATCATTACTCCAGTCTTCAGTGTCACATGATCCTTCAGAAATCATTCTAATATGCTGATTTGCTGCTCAAAAAACATTTATTTTTGTCAATATTAAAAACAGTTGTGCTGCTTCATACGCAATCTGGTACGGTCATCCGCCGGAAGCTAGTTATTTTAATTTATAATGTTTAAATATGGATATTTTCATACAAAACACACCCCTTTGCTTCAAAAGGCCAATTTTAACCATCTGGAGTTGTATGGATTCTTTTTTTTTTATGGATGGATGCATTTTTTTTTTTTTTAATTTGTGTTCCCATTCACAACCATTATAAACCTTGGAGGACTAAGAATATTTTTAAATATATCTCAGATTGTGTTTGTTTGAAAAAAGATTGTCATATAGACCTTATGCGCTAGAGAAACAAGCGCGTTGCCCTCTTTACAAAATTGTCTTTGAACTTCCGTTTTTGCGGCATGCCTATACATTTCTGGCATCGCTGTCAAAGAATAATTAGCTGGTGAAGTGGATTTACTTGTTGTAGAGTTAATGAAAGTTATCATGAGCATTATTATGCTTAAAGCAGATGTCTTAACAAATGTCAGTAGACTGGGAAGATTTTAAAACGAGCAGTTCATTCATAAATACGTAAGATCGCTGTGGAAATACAAACCGGAAGTCAAAAGACAACGAGCGCAGCGCTGAAAAGGGGCGGAGCTACATAAGGTCTATACACCTAGGATGGCTTGAAGATGAGTAAATTATGGGATAATTTTCATTTTTGGGTAAACTATCCCTTTAAGAGACTAAGTACAACCCTTTTGGACCATGCACCTGGTGCGCTGACCATTTTTTCCGTCGCTAAACTAGCAAAAGTGGATTTGGACACGCCCTAAATGCACCTGTGCCGTGTGCTGCAGACCATCCCTGCGTTCCATTCGGAAGGGCTCATCCCTATGCCCTAATCCCTTCAAAGGGTTTACCCTCCGGAGTGAGAACTTCGAAGGGATGAAGGGTGTAGGGGTCAAAAAAACTCTTCTTTTGGAACGCACTTCTGAGTCATCTTAGCGAGACAATCGAGGAGGAGTAGATTGTGCAAGCTGCGCCCTTTGTTTAACGTTAGTTAATTTATTTATTTATTTTAGGTTTATCGCATGTAGGCTATATTGTATCTATGTATTTTAAACATTTGAATGGACTGATAAAGGGAGCTGTAAAGTATTTTTGTTAAAGTACAATGTCGTTTTGACCATAATAATGTACCAAATCTAACTCGTATAAATATTACAGTAGCCTAGAACAGAAAAATATTATACATATCTTTATAGTTAAAATCGAACTCTGAGCCTCATGTACCCATTCTGTGACGTTAAACAACTTCCCTGTGCAAAGGATCATGGGGGCCTGAAGTGTTCATCAGTTGTTCCCTTCAAAATCCTTCATTCTGAAGGGCCCTTTGAAGTGGCCAGTTTTGAGCACTTCGGTTTGGAACGACCCTTCAACATGGTGGCCATGATTATTTTCACTCCGAAGTGCCCTTCGAAGGGCGATATATCCCATTTGGAACGCACCGCATGTTCTTAGATTGTTAAAATATTGCCCAATGACTCATTTAGACATTTACCACCACCTACTGGCAGATTTAGTTTCTTATTTAGAGCATCATTTCATAAAAAAAAAAGATATTTTTAAATTATTTTATAAATTTACATTTCTCTTTATTTATATTCCCCTCATGTCATTTCAAAACTGTATGACTTTCTTTTGTGGAACATAAAAGAAGATATTTTGAAGAATGTTGGTAACCAAACTGTTTTGGTTTATAAATCTATCTAAATATCAATTCATTTGCAGCTTCTGGAAAAGCAAAAAATATATATATATTATCCGTTGTAGCAGAGATGCTATTAAAACATCTCGGTCTTAATGTTCTTGTGTTCACGAGTAACAAGATCACAAAAAAATCTTAAGGCAAAGTCTTCAGGAATCTTCATTGTCAATAAACAAAAAAACATAAAAATGATCAAACTGGCCAGTTACAATTTTGCTTAATGCTTGTATTTCCAGCAAAAGCAGCTTAAATATTTCATTATTATTTGATATATATCACCCAGCCCTAGCGGAGAGGGGTAAATATTCTCAGTTTTTCAAATCTCAAATTCTCAAGAGATTAAATTAAATTAAAAGACACACAGGTCAAAGAACGTTCAGATGAGCACAACCTCGACAGACATCCATTTTAAAGGACTTAATCAAGTTTACATGTCAGGAATGGCAGTTCTTATGAATGAGATGGAAAGCCAGATGGGATGTGTGTGTTCAGACGACAGTGGGTGTTGTTCTGCGTCACTACAAGCCTGAAGCTTATCTTGGCCTACTTTCTCGCTAAAAAAGAAGACAGTGGAAAAAATAGCATTAATGTTCACGCGTCACCCTTGGAGACGAGCCTCTCGCTCCGACGTGGGCTTCAAAAAGACATCTGAGGCATGCACTGCTGAAACAATGCATACTTTCCTCATCTGCGTTCTTTGGTTTCAGTGTTGGCCTAGATAACCGGTAATCATTCACTTGCCCTTACGATGGGTCTTGTTTGCGAGTGTGTATAATTCATGTGCAGTTTTTTCCACTGCATGTTCCTATTCCTCTTTGAGAGGATTTAGCTTCTGTGACACGGGCGTAGTGATGCGGTTTAAGACAGAGGCCCTCGGAGCACGTGCAGAAGAGTGGGGGTGGCACTCACGTGTCTCGTAATGCCCAGCATAGATCCCTC
Source organism: Chanodichthys erythropterus (assembly GCF_024489055.1). Classification (NCBI taxonomy): domain Eukaryota; kingdom Metazoa; phylum Chordata; class Actinopteri; order Cypriniformes; family Xenocyprididae; genus Chanodichthys; species Chanodichthys erythropterus. The sequence continues at coordinate 31,375,611 of NC_090226.1, forward strand.
TCCGTTACTGGCATTTCTGTGTGATGTCTGAGACCCAAAGCAAAGCGGTACACATATGTCCGTGATATGGCCTGATAGCGTGCGTGGAAGTCGCTGTGGACACGGTAAGCACTGGTGATTCTGGGAAAAAAAGACAGAAAAGCAGACACTGATTCAAAATCTGGTAATGCAAAAACTTGTGTTTGTTTTGCAAACTCACCTGCCAATTTCCACTGAAAAAGATTCAAGTTAGTCCAGAGTAATCAAAACACTGGAGGAAATATCCTAACACTGAGAAAAACAATAGTCTCACGAAATTCAAATGCATCTTAATTTAATAACAAACAAATCTGGTTTATACTCATGGTTGAGGACAGAACACAAGAGCAACATGGAAATATGTTTCTTTATCTACTCAACACGACATATTCAAGTAAAGCAACATTTGATGTACTGCTGAAATTATTTAATTGTCTTTGCCAAAAATTTCCCACAGACACAGAGTTCTTAACTTTTTTGACTCCAAGCATCAAAGACAACATTTGAAGGACCCTCAAGATATTTATGACACTTCTGCTACAATGTCAAAACTGCCTATTTTCAAATTTTTATCAAGCTAGGAGTGGAAAAAATGTTAAAATAATTACATTTGTCATTTAAATAATACAATTTTGTAAGCCCAATAACTAAAAAAAAAAAATAAAAAATTAAATTGATTTACACACAAATATATATACAGGTGCTGGTCATATAATTAGAATATCATCAAAAAGTTGATTTATTTCACTAATTCCATTCAGAAAGTGAAACTTGTATATTATATTTATTCATTACACACAGACTGATATATTTCAAATGTTTATTTCTTTTAATTTTGATGATTATAACTGACAACTAAGGTTTCAGATTCAGTATCTCAGAAAATTAGAATATTGTGAAAAGGTTCAATATTGAAGACACCTGGTGCCACACTGTAATCAGCTAATTAACTCAAAACACCTGCAAAGGCCTTTACATGGTCTCTCAGTCTAGTTCTGTAGGCTACACAATCATGGGGAAGACTGCTGACTTGACAGTTGTCCAAAAGACGACCATTGACAGCTTGCACAAGGAGGGCAAGACACAAAAGGTCATTGCAAAAGAGGCTGGCTGTTCACAGAGCTCTGTCTCCAAACACATTAATAGAGAGGCGAAGGGAAGGAAAAGATGTGGTACAAAAAAGTGTACAAGCAATAGGGATAACCGCACCCTGGAGAGGATTGTGAAACAAAACCCATTCAAAAGTGAAGGGGAGATTCACAAAGAGTGGACTGCAGCTGGAGTCAGTGCTTCAAGAACCACTACGCACAGACGTATGCAAGACATGGGTTTCAGATGTCGCATTCCTTGAGTCAAGCCACTCTTGAACAACAGACAGCGTCAGAAGTGGCTAAAGACAAAAAGGACTGGACTGCTGCTGAGTGGTCCAAAGTTATGTTCTCTGATGAAAGTAAATTTTGCATTTCCTTTGGAAATCAGGGTCCCAGAGTCGGGAGGAAGAGAGGAGAGGCACACAATCCACGTTGCCTGAGGTCCAGTGTAAAGTTTCCACAGTCAGTGATGGTTTGATGTGCCATGTCATCTGCTGGTGTTGGTCCACTGTGTTTTCTGAGGTCCAAGGTCAATGCAGCCGTATACCAGGAAGTTTTAGAGCACTTCATGCTTCCTGCTGCTGACCAACTTTATGGAGATGCAGATTTCATTTTCCAACAGGACTTGGCACCTTCACACAGTGCCAAAGCTACCAGTACCTGGTTTAAGGACCATGGTATCCCTGTTCTTAATTGGCCAGCAAACTCGGCTGACCTTAACCCCATAGAAAATCTATGGGGTATTGTGAAGAGGAAGATGCGATATGCCAGATCCAACAATGCAGAAGAGCTGAAGGCCACTATCAGAGCAACCTGGGCTCTCATAACACCTGAGCAGTGCCACAGACTGATCGACTCCATGCCATGCCACATTGCTGCAGTAATTCAGGCAAAAAGGAGCCCTAACTAAGTATTGAGTGCTCTACATACTTTTTATGTTCATACTTTTCAGTTGGCCAAAATTTCTAAAAATCCTTTCTTTGTATTGGTCTTTAGTAATATTCCAATTTTCTGAGATACTGAATTTGGGATTTTCCTTAGTTGTCAGTTATAATCATCAAAATTAAAAGAAATAAACATTTGAAATATATCAGTCTGTGTTTAATGAATGAATATAATATACAAGTTTCACTTTTTGAATGGAACTAAATTGTTTGTTTGTGTTTTTTATTTATTTGATTGAGTATTGTTTGCTTATGTTTATGTCTTTTATAATGGCTATTATTATTGTTAATTTAAATTTTGTTGTTCAATAAATATTTTATATAATATGCCATATTTGGTATTGAAAAAGGGTCCGTCAATAGTATCAGTGAAAGTTACATTATTAAGCCATTAGATGCTGAAAACACTCTCTTTATGAGTGAGTCAGAAAAAGGAAGTTGTTTTAGCGTTGTGGGAAAACCCCTTAACTTTTAAAAGGACAAAGATGCTTTCCTCAGCGGATATTCAAACTGATTTTTTATAATATTATGGACAACCTGAAGAATGAATGCTATATCAGATGCAGGTTATACACTCGTTTGGTCGATCTCTCTCATAATACCGTAATACTCTACTCTACATAATATAAATACTCAACGTTCCTTTGTTACTAGTTATAAAGTGACGTTTATATTTTGTAACGGAGGCTTGGGCTCAACTGTTAAACTGTCAACTTTAGATTTGTATCCATGGCAGAAGGAAGTAGTTCTGCATAAAAGAGGGTTTTTAAAGACACTGTTGTTGTTCTTATTTACTTACACACTTATACCGTCAAACTGTTGTAAAAACGCAAAATCACACTTGTAGCCATGCGACATGGCTGTATATCAACACGCTGTGATTGATTGCGGCCTCGTGCCTATGGCTGAATCACAGCCGTGATGATATACAGCCATATCGCACGGCTATGAGTGTGATATTGCTCATATAAATTCATAAAAAAATTAAATGTATTTAAGATTTTATTAATTTCCATGACTTTTCCAGGTCTAGAAATCACACTTAAAATTCACTCATACAGTATGACTGTCGGAGATCATGCAAACCATGGTTCTTGAATAAAAATGTAAGTTGTTAAAAGGACAAATAATATATAAGATTTTAAGCCATTCTGCGGCCCCCTTGGAAGTGTGCTGAGGCCCTCTAGTTGGTCCTGGCCCCCTTTACTGAGAATCACTGCCATAGATATACTTTGACGAAAGAACCAAACCATTTCTAGAAACCTGTTTATCACAGCAACCACTTAGCAACGCACTAAAAACCTCTCAGAACACCTTAGAAACCGCACAGCCTTGAGAACTGCCCATATCAACACCCTAGTAGCAGGACAGCAAATATTGCACAGGCAAACACCTCACATTTTCTTCAGAACACATTAAAATCTAGTTTAAATATTCAATATATATATTTATAGTAATTAGTTGAATAACAGTGAAACATACAACACTATTCACAACATCTGTAAATGCGATGCTAGATACGGCTCCAAACACTGTCACCTGCTGTGATGGTGGTCTTCATCTGACTAAGTGCTCTTATGGATTAAACTGGTGGTCTTGAATCCCCATGAGTTCTGGGTTGACTCACAAAAAGCTTCAACTCTTCATTAAACATTCATGCAATAAAGTCCCATGAGGCCTTTCGAGAGGACCAGTCTCACCATCAGACCTCCCTAAAGCACGTGACAGAGGGCTTCATTACTATTCATGAGAAGACAGTATGGATATTCTGAGAGTATACTCGTGAGTTTAATGGTAATGTGACAAAACGACAAAACGATCAAGTTCAAAAGTCACGGAACCTGTTGACATTCAACACACTTACTGTGATGAGGTCATATGAGTCGAATGAAGATTGTTTATGTTGTGTTATGTTACCAGAAATGGGACTTTTCCACAGAACTGTTAATAGATGTGGGATAAACTGCTACTGTTCTGCTAACCACGTTACAAAAATATAGCAAAATTATACTAATGATGCCCTTTCTGTAAATATAAATACAAATATATATATTTGTATCTGCATTTATAAAAAATGAAAGAAATTACATCAGTATCAAAACATGTGATATTAATGAAGGTGATATTTCACATACCGGAACTGATTTTCAGATGCATATTTTACTTTTGTGAGAACATATTTTTATAAAGAAATAATTTAATTAATTGAAACGATCAGTAAAGTGCCAAACCTATAATTATATATAATTATGCATAATTAAATTATAGGAATTTAATAGAAAATTTGTACAAATATTGTACAAAGATTCCAAAGAAAAAATAAAGTTTTTTTTTTTTTTTTTTACCCCCGCATTTAAAATATCCGGGACAATTTGGTCTCGTTTTGTGGCAATTTTGTGAAATCACATGCTTTAAATAAAATAAGGCAGAATAAACTGGAGAAATCTCTGTGCGTAAGGGCCCTCAAACGACACTGCATCATCATCAGCATCATTGTGTCAATGGCATTACTAAATGTCCCAGGAACACTTCCAGAAACCACTGTCGGTAAACACAATCTGCCGTGCCATCTGCAGATGCCAATTAAATCTCTATCATGCAAAAAGGAAGCCATATGTGAACATTGTCCAGAAGCGCTGTCGCGTCCTGTGGGCCAAGGCTCACTTAAAATGGACTGTTTTAAAGTGGAAAAGTATTCTATGGTCAGACGAGTCCAAATTTGATATAAATCACGGACGCCGTGTCCTCCGGGGGGAGAGGAGGGAGACCTTCCAGTGTGTTATCAGCACTCAGTTCAAAAGCCAGCATCTCTGATGGTATGGGGGTGCATAAGTGCATACGGTATGGGCAGCTTGCATGTTTTGGAAGGCACTATGAATGCTGAAAGATATATAAAGGTTTTAGAGAAACATTAAACGAAAAATACATCACAAACTCTTCAGCAGCTGGAAACCTATATCAGGCAAGTATGGGAATTTAAACACCAAAACTCCAGAAACCTATAACCTCAATGCTGATGATGATGCTGAAAATTCAGCTTTGATCACAGTAATAAATTACATTTTACTATATACTATATACATTTACTTTTTAAACTGTAAAAAAGCGTAAGAGCTGAGCATAAGAGACTTCTTCTTCACATTTACATTTATGCATTTGGCAGACGCTTTTATCCAAAGCGACTTACATTGCATTATACTATACATTTGTATCTGAGTATGTGCAATCCCTGGGATCGAACCCATGACCTTGGCATTGCTAGTGCCATGCTCTAACCACTGAGCTACAGGAATTCTTCAAAAAAAATTACACTATTACTGAAGTTATACTATTTTTATTAGCGATCATTAAGTGTCTATGTGGATTCAGTTTCAGTGACCAGTGAGTTGTAAACACAGAAAAGAGCACAGCTGCCAGCAGTGTCTCCGGCTAAAAGCACCATTACACTGACCGCATCTCTGCAGGGTTGCTGGGGCGTTTTAGGGGCAATTTCCACCAGTTTGCTCCTCCACTCACAACACCAAATAAAGAAGATGACATGCTCAGGCTCCCAGAGGAGTCTGTCAGTGGGTATTAATGATTTACCAGCAGTCGCTAATCGCTGCTAACAGGAACATGGAATAAAACACAAACCGACCTGACATGAGCACTGTGTGCCCTCAGTTTTAAATAGTTTTTGTGACATAGGGCAAATGTAAAATGAAAATAGCACTGAAGCAGTTACTAAATTAATAAATTCCGTTAGCATTCCAAGACAATCCCAGGCATCAGTGCATGATGACCATTAATGACATACTGCAGAGACAGAGCTTGATGTGAACTGTTCCTGAGCTTCCCCAACTCCCAACAACTAAAATATTCATCACTGCTCGTCCCACCTGCCAACTACACAAACTTATACAATTTGGATTGAAATAGCAAATAAAAAAATATGAATTTAATTCACCCAAAAATGAAATTTCTGTTATTATTTACTCACCCTCATGTTGTTCCAAACCCATAAGACTTCCATTTAATTCTTAAAACAAATTAAGATCTTTTAATGAAATTTGAGAGATTTTTCCTCCTTTAACAGTCTACTCAACTACTACTTTGACACTTCAAAAAAATCCCCTCAGAAAATTTGGACTAAACCGCTCAATTCATATGGATTAGTTTTACGATATCTTAATGAACTTTTTGAAGCTGTCAATCTCTTAGATTTCATTAAAAATATCTTATTTTGTGTTTTAAAGATGAACAGAAGTCGTACGGGTGTAGAACAACATGAGGGTGAGTAATTAATGACAGAATTCTCTTTTTTGATTGAACTAACCCTTTAAAAAAGTAGAGAATTCAAAGAAATTAAATTCAACTATTTTTTTTTAAATAACAATAAATTGAATTTTTCAGTATGAATTACACATCAACATCATACACTACTGTTATCATACAATTAAAGTCTTTTAAGCTTATCAAGCCTGCATTTATTTGATAAAATACAGTAAGAACAGTAATATTGTGAAATATTATTACAAATTTAAAATAACTAAATAAAATGTAATTTATTTCTGTGATCAAAGCTGAATTTTCAGCATCATTACTCCAGTCTTCAGTGTCACATGATTCTTCAGAAATCATTCTAAAACATTTATTATTATTATCAATGTTGAAAACAGTTGTGCTGCTTCGTGTTTTTGTGGAAACTGTGATATATACATATACTGTGTACATACATAACATATATATTTTTCAACAATGTAATGAATTCTTTAACAACGTAAATGTCACTTTTGATCGTTTTAATAGGCCCTTGCTGAATACCTTGTATGTAAATCTTATATTTAATAAATAAACATGTCATAAACCATGACGGAATAACACGTAATTTCCCAGAATGCTCAAATTTACACAGAAAGATCTGTGTTGACAATGAATAATAACATAATATTTTTGAATTGCAATTCCAGAAGAGGACGGAGCTTTAACAGCTTGCGCTTCAGTTGCTCAACAATAACAAAGCTGGAGAATCTCACGCAGCCAAAATGAGGATTGTCAGTAACGGTGTTCAGCTTTACATTGTTCAAACCAGAGTTGGACACCGATGGAGAGACTCAGGAAGAACTTACAACTTTTAGAATGAAGCTGGATGTTTCTGAATGGTTAAGTGGATATATTTATGTAGTTGCTGTGGAGTTGATTCAACTCATCGACTAGCATGTGTCGTCATGTTCATCTTTTGTGCAAATCCAGTGTTGAATTGATCCTCGTTTGTGAAACAGTCCGGCGTAAAATGACAACATGGCAAACTCTGTGAATGTTCTCGGAGGCGGGGTTTATGTAAATTTTAGGGCTAGTGATGTCATTAACCTGAGAAGAAGCTTGTTGTAGTTCCTACCAACCATTTGTTGTAGTTCTTAAACAGAGAATTCCTTAAAAGACAATATCTCCCTTTGCATTGAACTTTGAGCGTTGTAACTTTGCAGATGTTGTTTATGCAGCAACATTACACACTAACTAAAGTTAACAAAATTAAATTATGATCAACCACCACTTTAAGGGATTCACTTGGTCACTAACTGCAAAGCAACATATCAGCACACTAAAGAAGTCAAGGTGACTTTGTAAAAGCAATTTACAGAACATTTAATACAAGGATGGTCTGCCTAGAGCAATATGGGATTATATCCCTTTCACAATAGCGACTGGGGATCCTAGTAATTCCCATGAATTCCCCCTTCAGGGGTTTGAATCTCCAGATAACTGGCCCTGATCTTTCACATCTAAGCAACCTCCAAAGACTACAGCAGATCTGAATTAGCCATGTTTTGACCTGTCTGACTCTACACAGAGTGTGACATTGTTTAAAAGCCTTTTAAAAGAAACACTTTGAGAAGTTAATGCTTTATTGCTCCCTTAGAGGGACTTTGACTGAAATATGAACGCAACACAGAATGAAAACATCTAAACGAAACCAAAAACAGGACGTGATGTCATAAGATGCAATGATAAAAGGACAGAATGCTTAAGCATACCTGGTTTTTCTCATCATCAACGCCGTCTTCTTGCAGCAGATCTATGTTTGTGTGCGTATAAAGAGGAATTCTTGCCTCTGTTTTGACTCCTCTACACATTTCATAAGCTCTTCATGACTTCTCAGCTAGTAAAAATACCATCACATGTACGCATGTACAACGAGCGCATTGTTTTGGATGTTTGGTAAGTTCAGTCGCAAAATGTATATCATGAAATCTGTCTAATCAGGTTGTAATCTTATCCTTATATTCCTTTAATTTTGTATCTTTAAGTTCAGTGTTAAAAATGAGTGTGTGAACTCTAAGCAAACCAGGACTAAATGTATCATTTTCTTTTTCAGGACAGGCCAAACGAACCAAGAGAAATGTGAACACACCCTAAATCTGTTTGTCTGAGCAAACCTGTTTAAAACATTCTGTAGTTTTGCAATGCTTTCTATTTAAATATATGACAATATGTAGTGTTCAGGTCAGAAATTATTCTAATATGCCGATTTGGTGCTCAAGAACATTCTTATTATTATCAAAGGTGCCCAAGAACCAGTTTTTACAAGATGTAGTATAAGGCTAAGGTGTCCCCTGAATGTGTCTGTGAAGTTTCAGCTCAAAATACCCCATAAATTTTTTTAAATTATTTTTTTAACTGCCTATTTTGAAGCATCATTGACTATGCACCGATTAAGCGTGTGCGGCCCCTTTAAATCCTTGCGCTCCCCGCCCCCGGGCTCTCGACTATTACACTATTACAAAGTTCACACAGCTAATATAACCCTCAAATGGATCTTTACCAAATTGTCATCATGCATACTGCATGCATGCATTGGATCATGTAAGTATGGTATTTATTTGGATGTTTACATTTGATTCTGAATGAATTTGAGGCTGTGATCTGTGGCTAATGGCTAATGCTACACTGTTGGAGAGATTTATAAAGAATGTTGTGTAAAGAAGTATAAATGTATAAAGAAAGTATAAAGAAAGTTGTGTTTATGAATTATACAGACCGCAAGTGTTTAAAAATGAAAATAGCGACGGCTCTCTTGTCTCCGTGAATACAGTAAGAAACGATGGTAACTAAACAAAACATTTAGAAAGAGAATTTACAAATATCACTAAAAATATCATGATATCATGGATCATGTCAGTTATTATCGCTCCATCTGCCATTTTTCGCTATTGTTCTTGCTTGCTTACCTAGTCTGATGATTCAGCTGTGCACAGATCCAGACGTTCATACTGGCTGCCCTTGTGTAATGCCTTGAACATGAGCTGGCATATGCAAATATTGGGGTCGTACATATTAATGATCCCAACTGTTACGTAACAGTCGGTGTTATGTTGAGATTCGCCTGTTCTTCTGAGGTCTTTTAAACAAATGAGATTTACACAAGAAGGAGGAAACAATGGAGTTTGAAACTCACTGCATGTCATTCCATGTACTGAACTCTTGTTATTCAACTATGCCAAGATAAATTCAATTTTTCATTCAATGGCACCTTCAATGTTGAAAACAGTTGTGCTGCTTAATATTTTAGTGGAAACTGTGATACAATTTTTTATACAAACATAAAACATACAGCTTTTTAAATCCCTTTAAAAACTCCTACCTTATAGGTTCTGCTTTCAAGTGGAAGTTTAAGGCATCCACCAGGGTTTGCTCCAGCAGTGGTGGTTTGTCTGCTCTCCGCTGGATATCCACATGTGCAGAGTTACACAAGGCATGCACACCAGTGTCTGTTCTACTGGAGATGGACACTGACACCTCATTGACCGGCTTTAGCTTCTGCACCGCATTCTACACAGTAAAAAACAAAACAAAACAAACAGTAGCGATGAAATTCATGGTATTCAGACACTTAATATTCAGTAATATTTTTTATGTGACTGCACTGACACTATTGGATGAGAACAAAACTTGAACAATGATGACACCCACTGTTTTCTGCACAGCAAGTTTGACTTTGTTTCATAACTGACAAATTTCGTTAATGAACTGAATTGAGCTGAATAACAACACTATCGTCTTCTGTAGAGCTGCTTATAGCTGTACTGAACTCATTTCATAATTGATGAACTTTACAGTTATTGATCTGAACTGAATCAACACTGAACTGACTTGAGCTGAATAATGGCCTCATTCCAAATGGCACACTTCATGTGCGCCTGCAGTCTTGTGGACTTACAATGGCCGCTGCGTGTGTGTGTCAGTTAAGTCCACAAGACCGTAAGCCCTGTCCCAAATGGCACCCTAAACCCTCACGGTCTTCCTCTGAGTCTGCACTTTCACAACGTAATGCCGCTTTGACTGCCAGGTAAAGTCCTCTGTGTAGCTCACAGTCTTGCGGGCTCAGCAGAAGTGCGCATCGAGGGCGCAAAGGAGGCGCTCACAAGCAGCCTTCTTTAAGCTTAAATGACGAATGGGACACCCTACAGTCTTGTGGACTTAACAGACAATGTACATCGAGTACAGTATTGGGACGGAGGCACCAGAACTGCAGCTGATAGAATGTGTGCAGTAAAAATCAAGCTGTCATTTCATGTGCTCTTGGGGGCCCCCTGGTGGCCACGGGGGCCCTAAGCAGCCGCTTAGTTCGCTTATGCCATGGGCCGGCTCTGTTAGCAGGCTAATGTTAGCATTTCCCAGATCACCTACTGCACCTTTAATATTGCAATGCTTTATTTTTTCAAATTTCTTCAAAAAAGTTTTACTTTCTGGTTTATATAATATTCTAAATCCCATATTCTCAATGTTTTCAGCCACTGAACAATTATAAAGAGAATTGATCAAGCTACAGATATAGCATAACTTAAAGGATTAGTTCACTTTCAAATTAAAGTTTCCTGATAATTTACTCACCCCCATGTCATCCAAGATGTTCATGTCTTTCTTCAGTCAAAAAGAAATTAAGGTTTTTGATGAAAACATTCCAGGATTTTTGTCCATATAGTGGACTTCAATGAAGTCCAAACGGTTAAAAGTCAACATTACAGTTTCAGTGCAGCTTCAAAGGGCTTTAAACAATACCAGATGAGGAATAAGGGTCTTATCGAGAGAAACCATTGGCCATTTTCCCAAAAAAAAATATATGTTATATATACGTTTTAACCATAAATGCTCATCTTGAACTAGCTCTCTTTTTCTTCTTCTCTATTACTGCCTTCCACAGGTCAAAGTTTGAACTAATTGTTATATACTTGCACTAGCATATTGAATATGACAATTTGACCTGTGGAGGGCAGTAATACACTTAGCAGTGTCTATACTGCTGGAATTCATATAGAGAAGAAGAAGAGAGCTAGTTCAAGATGAACATTTATGGTTAAAACATATAAAAAGTTTCTCTAGATAAGACCCTTATAGATAAGACCCTTATTTCTCGTCTGGGATCGTGTAGAATACTTTGAAGCTGCAATGAAACTGTAATTTTGACCTTCAACCGTTTGGAGGCCAATGAAGTCCACTATATGGAGAAAAATCCTGGAATGTTTTCATCAAAAACCTTAATTTCTTTTCGACCTGAACATCTTGGATGACATGGGGGTGAGTAAATTATCGGGAAATTTTAATTCTGAAGTGAACTAATCCTTTAAACTTTGTCAGATGTTTCTAATCTCTTCTAAAAATCTTTCATTAGTAACATTATAATTCAAGGCATGCTAAGATGAATTACACACATAGAATATGATTGTGGTTCTGTAAATGCAGATTAAAATGTGTTGATTCCAATTTTCATAAGTATAACACTGTCAATGTGTGTAAATTAAAAAGCTATCTCTCTTTCCAAATGAACTGCATCACACAGGGATTTTACCTCTAAATATTGCCAAAAGAAATGCAATTTAATGAGCAGACATATTGTTTTGAAGAGGATGGCAGATGTTTTGAGACGAGCACCAGAATGCAGATGAGTAAAATGGTTTGATTTCAGTGACAGATTTATTGTGCCGATTTCAATTGACATTTTAAACACTTTATTACCGAGACAAGAATTAAAAAAATAACAAAACAAACATTTGAGACAGTTAACTGTTTTTGATTGTCAGGCAGAGACTGACCTCTAAATGATTCTCAACCCCCTCTACAGCTTGATCGATTGGTGTTTTCATCACGCCACTGAGGACAGAATGACAAGCAGACATGTAATAATGCATGTGGTGTTATTACAGTTCAATGAGGAAGAAGCGTGACTGTGCTTGTCATGGAGAGGAGACAGACCTGTATTTGGTCCCTGCGTATTGGAAAAATATTAAATAACGTGCGGTGGAGTGTTGCATATTTCCAGGTATATTCGTTTAGTTTGTCAGTACGAGGCGTTAACAGGATTAAAAAAAAGCAGCAACGGATGTAGTACACAGAAGTCAATAGATAAATATTCATTAGATGTCGTATATCCCAAATAATGCACACACAAAACTAGTCATGTTAAAAATTAGAGCCATGTGTGAGCACCTCAAAGGAAAACTTAGCTGCTGTCTTACGTTTAGAAGCCGAAGCGATGCCTGTTTAAAAAAAGGCGTTGAACTGCCAAAAATAACTCAAAACACAGATATTTTCAGTCTTTGGACCTGTTTACCTTACAACGAGTATTTATTTTTATACAATGTTCGGACTGGTTTGAAAATAGTTATTTTGCAGGTGTTGTAAATTTATAGGCGGTATCGAAGGACGACAAAAAATCCTTTCAAAAAAATCCGCGGGAGCAGCAGGGACAAACCTGACGTAGCATTGACGTAGCTTTTTTTAAAACATTGTTTTAAAAGATTTTACACAGATATGGACAGATATGAGTTTTGCGGAATGTTGAAGCAGACCTTTGATCGTTTATTTTTTCATCTGTATTTCTAGTACAATATTCGGAATGATATGGAAGATTCTTAATTATGGATAACATTAATAAAATAATATTTTTATTATTATTGCAAAGCATGCATTGTGTTAAGCTCTTGATATGTTTATTAGGTCTTTGATTTGATTTTATCACACACAATGTTTAATATTTTTTGTACAATAAGCCTATCAAGATATAACCTCTTGAAATAATGGTTTGATTTCAGTGGCAACATTTTAAACATTTTCTTGCCAATCACATGGAAAAACAATGAGACAGTCAAACATGCAGCAACTGTTTGATTGTCAGGTTGTCATATTTGAAATAATGGTAACACATTTCAGTAGGTTTCACATGTTAAAGGTGCTACAGAGGATGTTTTCGACGACTGAGAAACCAAAGACTGTTAGTGAGTTTTTGAAATGAGCACATGCGTAAGAACAACCCCCCTCCTTCACAGCTCATTTCGAGGCTACAGTGTTCTTCTGCAAGATGCATGCAGTTTTATTTATTAACCGCTAGAGCATCAAAAGTTACATAGTGTACCTTTAATAAATGCTGTAAAATTTAGATATTGCTTATTGTTAGTTCTAATTAACTAATGTTAACTAATGGGACCTTTCTGTAAAGTGTTGCCGAAATAAAAATAATTAAAATATTTTATTGATGGAAAAAAATATTGGGTGACCTTAGAAGATATGACCTTATAAGGATGACCTTATAAGGAAAGTTAAAGGGATAGTTCACCCTAATATGAAAATGTAGTCATAAATTACTCACCCTGGTGTCGATCTAATGCCCTTCTTTTTTTTTATAGGCCACAAAAGGAGAATTAAAAAAAAAAAAAAAATGTCCCGCTCATTTTCATTCATAGAGGGTAATGGCAGTGAATAACAACTAGCATCAAGTTTTTCTTTAAGGTATCAAAAAAAAAAAAAAACGATATTCTAAGTATTGTGGGGGTATGTGATATATTATAATATATTTTTTAAAAAAATTCTTGACCTCGGCCGTTGTTCTTCTCTGCACAGCTGCACTTTCGTTCGTGAGACTCCATTAGCACCGCAGTTCACTCTGTGTCACAAGAAAAAAGCACACAAATTGTGAGAAATAAAGATTAACAAAAATGCACCATGAAATACAACCCATGTACCTTCTTCTCTGAGGTGAATATATCCACTGTGTTCGTAACAAGAAGTCATTCTGACTGTCATCAGGGAGTCTGGAGATAATTACCTCAGTGAAGAAAGTACACGGATACTTTTTTTTTGTGATCTCTAGGCGTTGTATTTCATGTTGCATTTTTATTAATCTTGATTTCTCACAACTTGTGTGCTTTTTCTGGGCGAGACAGAGTGATCTGCGGCGTTAATAGTCTCATAAACGAATGCACACATCGTGCACAGAAGATCAATGGCCAAGGTCAAGATAAAAATTTCGGTTTGTTTTTCACTAAACCCTATCGTATACCCCAGGAACACTTGGAATATATGACACGTGTAACATGGGATCATTCTGTGATACTTTTACATCTTTTTTTTTTTTTTTTTTTAAAAAGCTTGATGCTAAGCGCTATTCAATGCCATTATATGGATTAGCATTCTCCTTAGCATTCTCTTATTCTCCTTTTGTGGTCCATAAAAGAAAGAAGGGCATACTACATTAGAACAACACCAGGGTGAGTAGCCTAAATGATGACTTAGAGCCAGTCCACACGGAGACGCGTTTAGCTGTATACGTAAAATATTTGTATCGTATCAGCTTTTCATCCAGATGGATCTGGCGTTTTGGGAGCCTGAAACCGCTATTTTTTTTAAATCCAGAGTGGATAAGTCTGAAAACGACACCTTTGGCGTTTTCGTGTACAGCCAATCGGTATATTTTTTGAAACGATGGTCATCACACCACGTCTCACGTAACAGCAACAACACCGAGGTGTAAAGTATTTGAGTAAATGTAATTAGTTACTTTACTTGAGTATCTTTTTGGCTACTTTGTAGTTGTACTGAGTATCAAAGATATTGACAACTTTTACTCTCTACTTGACTACATTTTTGAGCAAGTAAATGTACTTTTTACTCCACTACATTAAATACATAAATTTTACTTAACATTGTTTTATTTTTCTGCTATATTGACAAGACTGTTTTGAAGGATATTGGTTTACTTATGACCTTTTTGTGCACTTGAGCTCAACTGAGACTTGAGTTTGTTGATGTTTAAAAGGTTGTTGTGTCGACCTTGATTTATTGCAACATTGAGTTGTTCAGTTTTATTTTGATTTTAGAAAATAAACTTGATTTCTCATCTTACAAATCAGTTGTTTCTTATTTTCACTGGCATGTCTCAGTGCATTCAGCATGAGTAAAATACTTAAGTACTGTTAAAATCAGATACTTTTACTCAAGTCGTATTGGAATTTGGTTACTTCTAACTTGTAGTGGAGTCATTTTCGATGTAAATTATCACTACTTTTACTTAAAGGTTCTGTTCTTCGTGATCCCATGTTTCAAACTTTAGTTAGTGTGTAATGTTTTTGTTAGAGTATAAATAAAATCTGTAAAATTTTAAAGCTCAAAGTTCAATGCCAAGCGAGATATTTTATTTAACAGAAGTCGCCTACATCGAACGGCCAGTTTGGACTACATCCCTCTACTTCCTTCTTTAATGACGTCACTAAAACACTTTTTTGACTAACCTCCGCCCACAGGAATACACAAGAGTTGTGTTTGTATAGTGTGTTTGTCGCCATGTCGTCGATTTTCATTCCGCAGTCCAATCACCGGGTCTGATTCCAGCTCAAATTGATAGGGTAAAATTAAAGACATGTTTACAATAACACTGAGCGCGTGCATCTCCACGTTATGGTAAGAGGCGGGACCTTTCCGGGCACAGAGCGCTAAGCTGCTGTCGAATCACAACACAGGAACCGCTGGCACAATCAGAACTCGTTACGTATTTCTGAAGGAGGGACTTCATAGAACAAGGAAGCCATCAGCCCGTTTTTATGACAGTGGAAACAGCGGTATACAGATGAGTAAATTATGTGAAAAATACTGTGTTTTTTTACACGCGAAACATGAACACATGTTATATTGCACACTATAAACATAATCAAAGCTTCAAAAAAACGGGACCTTTAAGTATGGTTTTCAGGTACTCTATACACCTCTGCAACAACAACAACGGCGGACTACATGCTAGTGTCCGTGCCGCAGAAGCTACTGAACCTATTAGCTTTACGAAAGTAAAGATTTGTTTCTAAGCTTTACTAAAGTTTGTGTGCAAGTCAGCGTGCAAGGTTTTTTGCAAGGTTTTTATTCTCCATTTTTAGTGTATCTCTGTGACAGAATTACAGCGTACATACTGATCTAGAATGTGTAAACTATATCGTTTTGAGTCAGTTTCAGTGTGTACTATTTCTAGAGACAACATATTTATTTAGAACAAGGGGAAAAAAAGATTGGATTGTGTGGCCTTATTTTTCATTTTAAGGTAAACTATCCCTTTAAAAACACAGTCAAACCAAATATTCCAAATGTGTACACCAAGTAAACTGTGGGATATTTGAAAGACGCTCCCTTAAAATCTTTTGCCGCATCTTTGACGACGGTCCCTTAGCTCGCACAGTGCTGAAACTGATCCATATAAGATCTGTAACAGTGTGTCACAGTGTCACTGTTTTACCGGGGAAAGGGATATACTTGCGTTTCACATTCAGGCGTATTACAGTCACCGGCAATGCTGTGTTACATTTTTAACTGAAAGACGGAATAACTGCAAATATGACGGTGGATTTTGAGGAATGTATTAAAGATTCACCCCGTTTCAGGTAAGAACACACTCATGTTCCACAGCTGACGCCTGTTTGCATGTGAACGTTCAGATTGTCTTTAAACACACACACACACACACAGTTCATAACATCGATTCTCCTCTGACGTGTTTTCTCTGTGTGTTTATGGTCAGTTGAGGGTTAATTGTAAAATACAAAAGATCCAACGGGATTTTTTTGTTTGAGGATGTGGGTTTATTTTAAAATACGGCGAGTCTTAAAAGCAGGCATTGCTTTTATGTTCTGCATATAACAATGCGGTTTTATACATGTACACCTATTGTGCCTCAAAACAATCATATGCAGCTTTTTAGGGCATCACAGGCGCGTGCTTCAGTGTTGGGCATCATAGGCGCCCAAAAATGCTGTCTCGGTCGGCATCTTACTAGGTTATGAGAACATTCACCGTGTTCATGAGGGACCAGTTGAATGAATGAGGGCTTTTTAAGGACACGGATCCTTGCTGCAGTAGCTCAATTTCGCTGGCTTGTTGTATAATTGTGTTACAGATGTTGGTGGATACTGTGCTGAATCATTTACTGAAATATATGAGATTAATCTGTTCAGCCTAATGCAACAGCATCACATGAACCTAATGCAGTGATGATGTTCAGATGAATTCATGAAGGGGGGCGTTGCTCTGCTGTACACGCCAGATATCATGATTACTAATGCAGAGACACTGGCCATTTACATGCAATTGCATGTTTTTTTAATATATACTCATCTGTTACAATAGCATTAATTATCACAGTTATTGTAATAAGACTGGCATGCATGATGCATATGGATGTTAATATGCCACAGAAAAAATTAATTAGTCATTGAAACTGAGGCTTTTATCCCTTTACCAGGGACAGTCATTTAGTTGTCATTGCAATTAATCATAATAGTCATCAATAGACTTTAAAAATTAACCTCACTACAATAAATAAACTAGCTAAATATTGTTTGCAGATGTTTAAGTCAGAGTCAGAAAGGTTGAGAACCACTGACTTAAAGGGATAGTTCACCCAAAAATGAAAATGGATATTATTTACTGTATTAATATAGCACATTTAAACAGTGATGCTGACCAAAGTGAATTACAACAATTTAATAGGGCTGTCAAACGATTAATCACGTACCGAATAAAAGTTTGATTTTGCATAATATATGTGTGAATACTGTGTAATTATTATGTATATATAAATACACACAAATTAATATTTAAGTATATAAAGTATATTTAAGAGAAATATGTTATGTACAAAATGTTTTTATATATAATATAAATTATATAAAATATAAATAAATGCATATACTTGTAAATATTTCTCAAATATATACATGAATGTGTATTTATATATACATGATAATTACACACGGTACACCCACATATATTAGGCAAACTTATTTTGTATGCGATTAATCGTGATTAATCGTTTGACAGCCCTACAATTTAATATTAAATGCATGACAATGGCATACATATAAATATAATCATGAGCATAATATAAAAAATAAATGTTTAGGTAATTTCAACTTTTTATCTCACAAATTCTTACCTTTTTTTCGCAATTGCGAGTTTACATCTTGCAATTCTGTTTTTCTCACATTTGCATGATATAAACTTGCAATTGCGAGTTATAAAGTCAGGGTTAGGGTTAGATATAAACTCGCAATTCTGAGAAAAGTAAGAATTGTAAGATATGAAATCGCAATTGCAAGAAAAAAAGACTTGCAATAGCTTATTTATTTTATTATTTACATCGCAATTGCGATATTCAACAATTGCGATATTCAACATTTATATCTTGCAATTCAGGCTTTATTTCTCGCAATTGCTAGTTTATATCTCGCAATTCTGACTTTATTTCTCAGAATTGCGAGATATAAATTCAGGCAATTCGGGTTTTATTTCTCGCAATTACTAGTTTATATCTCGCAATTCGGGCTTTATTTCTCGCAATTGCTAGTTTATATCTCACAATTCTGACTTTGTCTCGCAATTGCGAGTTTACATCTCGCAATTCTGACTTTATTTCTCACAATTACTAGTTTATATCTTACAATTCTGGCTTTATTTCTCGCAATTGCTAGTTTATATCTCGTATCTCTTTATATTGCTTGTTTTGTCACAATAATCTTTTAAATTGTTTTATTCTGTGACAGAAACAAGCTTCTATATAAATGTATAAAAACATATGTCAAAAATCCCAAAGAATAAAGATGCGTTTGAGTCTAGATTCAAAAACTGTAAGTGAACATGCAAACAAACCTTGTTTCAAACCTGAGAAATTAGAAATTCTGAAGAATGTCCTGATTGCTCTTTTCCATTTAATTACAATAAATAGGAGCTAAAGTGCTTAAAATCACATAAAATCCTAAAAGTTTCATATAAATGGTTCATATGTTGGTTCAGAAGTCCTCAGGAGTATTCAGTAGCTTTATGTGTCTGAAATATAATAATAATTTGTTATTCAAATCTTCTCTGGATCATTCATAACAATGTGTGTGTACAGTGTTTTCCACGAGACTGTTGACCTATTTCAAAAAACTGATTTGATTCGTTCATAAATCCGACTGATATGTTTCTTATATTTCGGTTTATTGACTAAATCATAATGAATATAGAATTTTAGTCTGTTAATTTTATAACTTCAAAAGGCCGGAATATACTTGTTTGGACTCTTTTTGTTATACTTTTTACCAAGACTTTTTTTTTTAAATGTCTCTTTTTGTGTTCTGTAGAACAAAGAAAGTCTTATGTGTTCTATACTGTTAATGAAGACAGAATTTTTGCCTTTTGATTAACTATTCCTTACATTTTTTATTTAACATTGCAGGAATTATGGCAATATGAACTAATTTAATCTTTAGTGTTGTTGTTCTCAGCACAATGAAAGTCTTGGTTTCAGTAGTTTAGTCAGCACATGAGCAGCTTTCAGCATGAGCACATTCACTTCAGATGATTTCTAATGAGGTGAGTCACAGATTTTGCTTGTCATGTGGTGATCTGTCATCATACATGATTGTTCAGAAGGAAACAGGAGATGCTGAACTTGTTCTCCATCTGTTCAGTTCAGTTCATCTGTTGTCTTCTGCATCAGACATTGAGGCATCATGAATGTCATTCTAAAGCAGTGATGTTAAGTAGTCCATCATGCACATAGATGACGTTTATCCAGCAAACTGTCAGTGATGCTCCGAGCTCTGCCCTCTCTGTGCCTCTGAGGCGTCAAGGACTTTTGAAAGGCAAGCAGCAGGGTCATGGAGATGTGGAGTCTCTGCAAGGAGGGGGGTGATGTTCCGGGCTCACATCCAATATTCCCAGCCATACTCACTAACACTCTCTAGGGACCATACATGAAGAGCCAGACAGCAGATTTGGGTGAAAAATGACTGGTTATCCCCATGATCCTCTAGGACAAGCAGTTTGGAGAATGGATGGATGGATTTAACTTTTAGAAAAGTGTCCTTTACATTCAGTTTTCAGTTCATTTCGTTTTTTTAGCTTCTTTTAGAATGTCGCCTTCTGGCATTTTCAGAGATCTTGTGAAAGTACTTTTTTAAATATTTTTTTTAAAGAAATGATTAGTACTTTTAGAGGCCTTGTAAAGTTGCAGTATTCTACGTAAGAGTCGACCACTGTCATGTTGGCTGCCATTTTGAGGACAAGGTCACATGACCAACACGAATTTCAGACAAAGGCCCTTTCCCAAATGGCACACTTCATGTGAACTTTCAGGCTTGTAGACTTACAATGGCCGCTGCGTGTGCCTGTCCATTAAGTCCACTAGACAGTAGGGTGTCCCATTCATCATTTGGGCCTGTCTGAATATGCACTTGACCACTAGTCTACTTCCATGATGTATTTGCAGTGTTTGGCCCAAGCGTTAAAGGGTTAGTTCACCCAAAAATGAAATTTCATTGTCATTATTTACTCGCCTTAATATTGTTCGAAACCAATAAGACTTTTGTTTATCTCCAGAACACAAATCAAGATATTTTTAATGAAATCTGAAAGATTTCTGTGACTGTTCCTCCATTAAAAGTCAATTCACCCAAAACTCTGACAGTTCAAAGTGTTCATAAAGAGAATGTAAAATAAATCCAAATGATCTGAGCAGTTTAATCAAAGTCTTCTGAAGAGACTCGATCACTTTATATGATGAACCTATTTAATTTAGGCTTTTGTTCACATAGAAACATTGATCAGCAAACATAATCAGTGATGCGTGAGTTCTTGCAGAGGCTCAAATGTGCTGTGTGACACGTAGAAACAAACCTCATTGGTTCTCGAACGTCAAACAAGCATGCTTGAGCTTCCATTTACCAAGTTTGAATGCTGTAAACATTGTTCACTGATCACCACACTGGTTACTAAGCTGAAAAGCTAATCAGATTGATTTGTATCACTGACTGACTGACACCAATTCAACATTCTCAGTCGGCCAAAAAGCTTCCAACATTATCTGACTAGTGCCACCAGCACTTCACAAAAACTGAGCTGGCAGATGCTCAAAGATGGCCAACCATTGGCCTGGTGTGTCGCAGCCTTTAAAGACAATGTTTCTACTTATGACTGCAATAACTCAGCATTTAGGGTACGTTTACACAACAACTACAATGTACTAAAAATGGGAAAGTTTTTTTCTTTGTTCAGATGACGACAGATCTGCGAAAATGAAAACACTGTATAGTTAGTGATGCAACTTTGTAAATGAATCCCGTCCCGTATTCAACCATGACAAATCTGGTCATCCAAAAAGTTATTAATCTGTATGGAAATTCCATGAAATCAGCACCAATGCTAAAAAAAGTAGTTATTATCAATTCTCAAACTGATGGGACCAGATTGTTTATATCCATTGCAGAATAGGCCATTCCTGAAGTTTTTAATACAAGATGAAGATCCACCAAGATGTTCTTTCTGTCAAAACTCTTTATCATTGAAGCATGTTTTATTAGATTGTGCTGGTTTAAACCCCTTGAGAAACCTGTTTTTTACTCAGTTAACTCTTGTGAAGATATTTTTAACAAAGTTAAACCAAATATAGTTTGAGTTTTTAGCAAAAATAAATTGTAAAAACACAATATAGTTTTACCATTATTTTTTCTCGCCATGAAAATAGTCACAGAAGCTGGCATGGGGCTAAAAAACACAAACAAACAAACTCATCTGTCTGGATTAAGTATTACACACTTCCTATAGAGCACAAGAGAGAGACAGAATGGGATTTCTGTCTATAGTTTCCACAATTTCCAGTTAGAAAGCAACTGGAGCATCTACAGAAATGACCAACTACTTGAGGACTACTCTTTCACACTAAACATGATCTTCCACTGAGTCACTCCAGCCAAATTTGGCGGGCCCCACAGTGTGTATGTGGACATGCTGACGGACAGCCGGCTGCTGTTGTGTAACACAGTGAAACTGGGACGTGGAGAGTAGGAGGCAGGAACCAGAATGATCTTCTCAGTCATTCAAGCAGGCTGTCAGCTTTAGGAAAGGTGGAGGCTGTAGATTTGCTGGTTTCTACATGCTTCAACCTGCAGCCAGAATCAGGAAACTTCAGAGTGGAGTATTAGTAGGGAAATCAGGTGTGGTTGCGGTACATACTGCACTGAAGAAGTCACGATCAGTTGATAGACAGGCATCTAGGTGGGACAGTTTTGCATCTGAATTCCTGTACTTTTATAGTATGTCCTGTATTAAATAAAACATCCGTCTAGACCGTTGATGAAGTGTGTTGTGCAGGCATGTAGGTGTGTAATAAAGCTTTTCCGGACATAATATTGACATGTTGCCATTGTTCGTATGTTTTGTTTTGGTTTGTTTTTGACCTGAGGCATGCTAAAACAAACAACCAAAGTAAAAAAAAAAGAAAAGAATGTAACTCTGGTACAATTTAAACATGAGGAACAACTTTCTTTGTATCTGTAGCACAGTGACATTTACTGTTAGCACAAATTTTCGTGGGAGAAATCCACACTATTAGGAATTTTGCACAAGGGTGAAATTTTCCCATGCAGATTCGCCAACAAATTCAAGTTTGCCACTTGGATTCGAAAATGACTTTAGTGTGAGATGATGTGCTTCATATATTGCTATGTTATTGACGATATATGATGGACACTTTTCACCTGTTAATTTTTTTAGAAATTTTGCTAACATTAATTTTTTATTTTATTTTTATGTGACAATAATATAAAATGTGAAGATAAAAAACATAAAAACAACAAAATGGATTAATTTTTTAATTTTTGTTATTTTTATTTATTTTATTTTTTCAGAAATTCTGCGTTGTGTATTTTATTTTTCTGGCAATCAAATAAAGCAGTACAACATTAATTTAACTTATTTTTTTTAATCATGTGACATTAAACAAACTTTTTTTGTCAAACAAAGTGCTGCACAACAGAGCTTTACTGTTAAAATTAAAAATAAATAAAATAAAAATTAATAATTCCTTAAAAAAATAAAGTTTTAATAATAATTTATTATTATTATTATTATTAGTGTTAGTATTTATTATTCCATTGAGACGTAGCTAAATTGTAGTGTAAAACAGTATTTCTGTTACAATTTCTTTAAGTTAAGCCGAACTTTTATTTTGACGGGTTGCCGTGAAGACCTCTGTTTCTGTGTGTTTATGATATGACGATAGTTTTTCTGAAATTAAACCCTAAAATGCCCATGAAGTGACTTTGGAGATGAAGTTCATGCATTCATGTCCTCATATAGTGAGGCGGCAGATGCTGAAAACGCGCGTGTGTGTGAGGTAAATGAAACCGCACGTCTGCTTCATTCATTCATACAGAGACATATTCATATTGAGGATTCATATTCAAATAATCTACTTTTTGTCAGATATTCACAGACACTAGTCTATATCATGATTTGATTTAGGTGTACTGACATACTTTTAATTATCGAAAATTTTACAAATTCCGTGACGTTCCGCATTATACAGTAAATTCCGTTTTTAATGACTGGATTCCGTGATTCCGTCCGTGTTTTCTGCATCCTGGAAATCATAGGCCCCTATTAGTGTTGCCTCAGGTATTAATCTAAGTTGTCATTCTTTATGGTTCGGTTTTTCTTCCAGGTCAATTACTGGAGCAACAGTTTGAAAATAATTTTGCTGAGTAAGTTAGATCATAAGCACATCGCCCCCTTGAGTACGGATGTATGATACCACCAGAGCACATCTATACAGTACAACTTGCGATACAAATTTGACCGTTTAAGAGTGACTGGCCCTCTATTGTGAGGTCTGGTTTTGTGTGTGTGTTTTCAAGAAAGCATTGTCAATGAATGTCAGCGTGACAGCATGTGGCAAACAGTTTTGCACCGCAGCCTTTTCACAAACTGTAAAAGGTAAAGTCATTCGCACACCTGTCACAATACCCTTCATTCTTAACCCTTGAGTGCCAGCGGCCTCTTCTTTGACAATGCAGAAGAACCGGCATCTGACAACTCCTGTCACACCTCCATTTCACAGAAATGTGCATGTTTACATTGGCCAACAAAGGTGAAGGTTTCACTCTGATGTGTGTGGTCGGTTTACATTAAGCCTCATTGCTTCCTCTGTGGATTAAGACAGAGCCGTCAAACAACTAAATCAGTTTTTTCTCAAGAAGTCAAAGAGGGAGAACTGAGTAAACAGTTCTGACAAACTTAATTCACGCTGGTGTTGCATTCGGCGGTACATTCAGCACTGTGTCAAAACAAGTTCCGGAGATGCGGAACAAGCGATGGCCTTTTATGCAGTCTCTCAAATGCTTTCACTAAGCAGCACAATGGTGTATTTTCTGTTTGGTCGCTATAGTTACAGGAAACTACCACTTTTCTCCTGGATCCTACAGTGAAGGAAACAGACAGATATGGGGTCATGACCCTGTAACTCAGCATGTGTTTGTAATGGATGGGTTTCCTAAATCGGCTGACTGGAATGCGTGAGAAGAATGTATGGTTTAAGATGACAAGAAACGCAACCAGAGAACATTATATGAGCTTTGCCATAATGCTTAACCCATCCTTTAGCACACGTCTGTCTTTAGTGCACGGTTAGATGGAAAAAGAAGAATTGCTTTCTTTGAATAATGGCACCACTTTCATTGTATGTATAGTAGAAAGTGGGGAAAAAGCCCTGAGATTCCATGAAGACTCAACAAAAATGTTTCTAAAAAGTTGCAGAAACAATATGCAATACTGTAAGACCTAAATAATATAATAATGTGTGTGCACACGTGTATGCGTGTGCATGTTTGTATGTAAAATATATTTATAAATATGTTCATAAATATGTTTTAGGGCAGCTAATGTTCAAGGCATTACACAAGCCAGTATTAACGTCTGGATCTGTGCACAGCTGAATCATCAGACTAGGTAAGCAAGCGAGAACAATAGCGAAAAATGGCAGATGGAGCAATAATAACTGACATGATCCATGATAACATGATATTTTTAGTGATATTTGTAAACTGTCTTTCCAAATGTTTTGTTAGCATGTTGCTAATGTTCTGTTAAATGTGGTTAAAGTTACCATCGTTTCTTACTGTATTCACGGAGACAAGAGAGCCATCGCTATTTTCATTTTTAAACACTTTCTGCATCTGTATAATTCATAAACACAACTTCATTCTTTATAAATCTCTCCAGCAGTGTAGCATTAGACGTTAGCCACAGATCACAGCCTCAAATTCATTCAGAATCAAATGTAAACATCCAAATAAATACTATACTCACATGATCCGACGCATACATGCAGTATGCGTGAGGAACATTTGGTAAAGATCCATTTGAGGGTTATACTAGCTGTATGAACTTTGTAAATGCACTGTCGAGAGCTCAGGGGGCAGGGAGCGGCGCGATTTAAAGGGGCCGCATCCTGAATCGGTGCATAGGTAATGATGCCCCAAAATAGGCAGTTAAAAAAGTTAATAAAAAAAAAATCTATGGGGTATTGTCATAGAGTATGCCGACTGGGACCAAGAGAGATGATAGGAAGGCATAGGTGAACACCGGGATAATCCAAAAAGTGCTTTTTATTTATGCAAGCAGCAATCAGCTGGGGTGATTTTTACAAATAAGTGAGTAACGCATTAAAAAAAAAACAATAAATGAGCCAAAAAAAACTAACAAAAAAACAAAAAAATTACAAACGCTTTGCACAGCGTACATTTGCTCTAACTTACCAAGAACAAAGTAAATTTGCTTAAACAGCATAAACGTAACCTGCAGTTTAACTCACTGACACCCCTCCTCTCCCAAAGGCTGAGAAGGTCTGGCTTAAATATCTTAAATTCCCGCCAGAATAGTAAGTGGACTATACCACCTCTTTAGCCAGACAACATAAAAAAAAAACAGGTAATAAAAAAAAACAGCAATCTCATGTTTAAAGAAGAGCTGGACAGCCATTGCAACAGAAAACTAACAGAAATAGAAAATACAGTTAATAAACATAACAGTTAAACATGTTTTCTTATTCAGTTCATTTGTCAAAAGAAAACACCTGAAAAAAAAACAATTGGTTCGTTCCAGCCCTTTAAATGCGCAACTTTGAAAGCGCCTCTCCCTTTGGGAAATCCCCGATACGACCAGGAAGTAAGCGGAAGCGTCTAAGCCAGAGCAGACGAAACGGCAATCATCTTTACTCTTCAATCTTACAAATAAACGGTATAGTAACAAAACAAATGTGTCATGTCCTTATTTAATGAAAACTGAACTGATAAATGAAGCGGGTTGTGATGTTCGCTGATATGTGCACCTATCACCGAACATCCACCACGGCGTCCTCAATCCCCCGTTCATGCCATCTTACCCAAAAACATGACAACTGACCACGGTAACTAAACTTTTTAAATATAAACGGTTTTATTGTCTGAGTGTGAAAATAATTTACGTGAATCATGTAAGGACTGTATATCACAAAACCGGTGACGATATAAATACATGATTAAACACATCTCATCGTCACAGGTATTTTGAGCTGAAACTTCACTGACACATTCAGGGGACACCTTAGACTTATATTACATCTTGTGAAAGAACGTTCTAGGGCACCTTTAAGTGATTGTTCACATTGTTCACAAGATGTTTTATTGACATCTTTCCTTGGTCAATAAAACATCTTGTGAATGGACATTATACATTTCGGTAAGTTGTTCTGTATCTTTCAACATACCTTTTGGTGTTCATGCATGTTTTTTCATTCTATAACTTGTATTAAAGTGGAAGAAACTGCTTGAACTGAGGCGCTACAGTGATCTGTCACATATTTAAGAGCATCAAAACGCCATTTATTGTTAGAATTTTGTGATAAAATGGACAATTTCAAAGCTGAGACTGTTTCTTATCAGACGTAACAAAGCACAAAGCTCTTTGCAATAATTGGATGAGAGGCACTACAAATAATGCTTGGTGTAGGGAAAACACGCAGACCTGGCAACCCTGGCTTAAAATATGGGTGATTCAAAGGGTGAAATGTAGCCTACTTTTATGTAGCTATTTTTAAGTGTTAATGTGTTATTGTCGCATTAACTTGCCCTAAACATGAGAGATTTTCTTCACACATAATATGAGCTGACACATTTTTCCGCCCCCTTTTGATTGACAGGATCATTGGCTGTTCAGTGGCTATCATTGGCTATCAATGGCCGATAGTGTTATTGGCTGATACATCAGTTAAGCTACCACATGTTAGCTGTGTGGACATTAGCTCTGGATTGACAATATTAATTTCTAGATTTTAATCGGTAATGATATGGTTGGACATGGAAATCTAAAATCTTTTAGTCTGTGATGTTTCTTATTAATGCATGAACAAGACTTCACTAAACATTTGTGGTCCGTCTGCCATCCAATAATAAAAGCTTTGTGCTTTGTTACTTATAATATGAAGTCTCAAGTCTCAACTTTAAAATTACTCTTTAATACGGCTTGACAGATCGCTGTACCAATCATCTCATCTCCTCTTTACTAAAGCATGAAAGAAGCTAGATTAAAAGATACATTACAACTTACTGAAATGAATCCTGTCTCATGTAATTGCTCCGTTTCAACTAGGGGAAAGAGGTCAATAAAACAGCTTGTAGGCTATAAGATGTCACTAAACGTTACATTTACCTCAAGAAGGCTATTCAGTGTCCATAAACTCATTAGTTAGCTCGAAAAATAACTTTAAAGATGGTTTTACTAAATATTGTCAGGTTTGGCTATAGTAAATCCACAGGAAGGCGTCTTTATTAAACAGAAAACACAAGAGCACACTACACTTCCAACTAAACTTTAGCACTTGACAAGGAATTAAGGAAAACTCAGAGCTTAAATAAAGGGAAGATAATCAACAGAACAGGGAAAAGGTGTGCAACTCAATTAGAAACCATGGGACAAACAAGGAACTAGAACTCAGGCAAATGGGAACAGCGAAAACCAAACTAAAACACAATAAAGCCAAACATAACCTTTACAAATATATGCACTGTATTACATATTCATTATATTTTTACTTAACCTGTTAGTGATGTCTTCATTATTTAATAAATCTGTCATGAAAACAAGTTATTTCAGTTTATTGTTGTTTAAATGTTTATATTTCACCAACAAACTGGAGAAACAATTCTGTTATTAAAAAGTTTATATGTGCAGTTTGATTGTTTGTACAACTCAGTCTTAGCCATTTGAGTGTTGATTATTAAAAAAGTTTGAATATTTGATTATTTATTATAAATTATCATTTTGGTGCATCCCTTATAATGCAATTTTATAGATGTAATATTCTATATTATTACATTTATGTATTATATACTAATGTATTATTGACTGATCATATTCTGTTATTCCAAGTCTAAATCTATCTCTTTCCATGGATAGATGATGATCTACATCACAGACTCCATGATTACTATGCCTGCTACGCTAATCATATAACCTCATTCTATCACAAATGCCAACAGGATGTAATCCGTTGTCTCCAGCATCACCTTTGAGAATAATGAGTACCTCCTCTGCTTCATTATGTGTAAGCCAGTACGAGCTGATATCATTGTCAGTGACTGGCCGCCATGGCAACAGGCTTTTTGGATGTAGGCAGATATCTGCCTTTTTCTGCAGGAGTGGCCTTTACCTATTCCAACATCACACGGTGATGAACCATCATAATCCACGTAAGATAAATGAAAATTCACTCTACATATCCCAGTGACCTTAGTGATTTGCACACATCGATCTCTTGATTTGATTTATTAAATCCCATAACACTATTTCATTAGAAAGGGCAGGACAAAATGGATCGCTATTAACCTGAAACATAAATCTGATTCTCTAATGTTTGAAAAAAGTACTCCGTGAATTGAATTATGATTGCATTCCGGGCCTTAATGCTCTATATCTATTTGGAAACCCGATAAATCCGTTGGGATTATTCTATGAAAACAGAGTATTCATAGAGTACATTTTCAGAGTAGGTATGTTTGCATTAGGTCAATTGTTTGACCAGGATTAAACCTTGAATCTTACCTCTCTACTCAAACAAAAGAGCTTTAGAGAGCATTAACAGGAAATAAAATATGTAGATTTGATGGTAATAGAAAAGCAAACAAACAAACACTGTGGGGAATTCAGTTGCGCTTGTTCTTCTGATTTCACAATGCTTAGTTCTACTTGTACATAAAGTTGCATATATTGGTCAGTGAAATCATCAGAGTGTCCATGATAAAACTAGTTTTAAACACATGTAGCAAGTTCTTAGAAATATACTCTTTGTATTCATTTTGTTTTTGTTTTATTAATCAAATTTCATGTGGTGTAGACATCAAGTAAAAAGTAATATATTGTTGAATACATGTGAGTGTACACATAATATAATATAATATAATATAATATAATATAATATAATATAATATAATATAATATAATATAATATAATATAATATAATATAATATAATATAATATAATATAATATAATATAATATAATCATAAATATTGCTGCCTTTTTGGAGAGTTGCACCACATGACATTTTACAACCTGAACTAATGTGTGCCTTATTATAAAAATGTCAAATCATCTGATCTAAAATCTTGAACTTTGCTGAAATCTTTGAACATACTTTGCTGTTTTGTTTGTTTTCAGCATGTTGGTCATACCACATGACTATGATTTGGCAGACATTTTATGTTCAAACTGTTAATTTTTTTTTTTTTAACTTTTTTTTTCTAAAAAATAATGATTGAAGATTGTGCACTCTTAAAAAAAATGCTTGGTCGAAAATGGACAAACCCAGCGATTGGGTTGTTTTTAACCCAGCAGTTGGGTTAATTGCCAAACATGCTGGGCAGTTTTATTTGACCCAACTATTGAAAATTACTATATGTCTTGCTTAAAATGAACCCAAAATAGGTTGAAATTTAAAAATTATACACACAATTACTAGAGGCAACAGTAATAATCAAAAGGTGAACATTTATTAATAAGCAATTTAATACATTTTTATTGTTTAATTATTGTTAATTAAACCTATTACAGTCTAAAAAATGCTGGATTAAAAACAACCCAAGTTGGGTTGAAAATGGACAAACCCAGCAATTGGGTTGTTTTAACCCAGCAGTAGGGTTAAATGTTTGCCCAACCTGCTGGGTAGTTTTATTTAACTCAACTATTGTTTAAAAATGACTGTATTGCTTAATTAAAATTAACCCAAAGTATGTTAGAAATGAACATTTATTAATGTTCAATGAATAATTATTAAACAATAAACATGTATTAAATTGCTTATTAATACATTTATATAAATAAACTATTAAACTATTCAATTTACATTAATAAAATATTAAAAATAAAACATTCACCTTTTGTCTATTATTGTTGTCTCTAATTGCATCTGGTGTTTAATTTCCCAACAATTTTGGGTTCATTTTAAGCTAGCCATATAGAATTTTTTAAACAATAGTTGGTTTAAATAAAACTACCCAGCAGGTTGGGCAAACATTTAACCCAACCGCTGGGTTAAAACAACCCAATTGCTGGGTTTGTCCATTTTCAACCCAACTTGGGTTGTTTTTAACCCAGCATTTTTAGACTGTAATAATTGTTAATTTACAACATACCTTTTTAAGCAACAGCACAGTAATTGTTAAACAATAGTTGGTTTAAATAAAACTACCCAGCAGGTTGGGCAAACATTTATCTCTACCACTGGGTTAAAACAACCCAATCGCCGGGTTTGTCCATTTTTAACCCAAATTGGGGTGGTTTTTAACCCAGCATTTTCTAGAGCAGGCTTTCTTTTCAGTAATTTCATTCATTTAATGAGGCTTTTCTCCATTATGTGATCAGGACAGTTGTACCATCCTGACAAAAATATCAAAATACAGTTTAATTCAGAGAATAAAAACATGCTCGTCATAGAAGAGCTGCATTTTCTGCATGAATGATATTTTTTTGTTAATAAATTAATAGAACAAACACATTGAGCATCATGTGATTGACTCGTATTGGCCCTCCATATTTTAGTTTCATAATGTCATTTATTTGACAAGCCAACATCAACATCAGCCAACAAGCGTTCACCATAAATCACACCTATGAGGAAGAAAGACTTGTAATAAAGTTACAGCTCAAGGATCTGTTTTTCTTGGGAATACTGTTCCACTCCACTTCAAGCACATGCTGAGAATACCAGGACATCCTCTTTCATGTCAAGATCATACCAGTGCCACTGAAAAACTTCAAAGCAGCATGAGAAACTGAGATGTCACTCTGGTCTGCTGTGTGAAATATTTAGTGGCAGTTACTGAAAGGAATATGTGTGTTTTTTGTAATTTTGTCAGGCTTTGCAATAATGATTGGTGTGTTATGGTCTAGAATTCATGAAATATTTTTCAGAACTGTGGTGAGCAAACTGTCCAACACATTTTCTTCATGTATTTATGTGTCGATGTCTCCAAATGAAGTTCAGTAGTCATTGATCTCCACAATAAGGCCAATGTCCATTTACATAGTCCATACCTGCCTCATCCAGAATAAACATGTTGGGCAATTTGTACTTCATTCCATTGGATTACCCATTTCTTGAACTGTCTACATGCTGTGTCTCGCAGAACACATTTCGGAGATTATTAAAACATGCAGACAGATGAATGGATTTGTTCATTGCACCACGTTTGGACTGTTGTTATCTCTGTCTGTTGATCTGTTGATGACTTCAGTTCAAGCTCAGTGAGTCAGTTAGTCCTTAAAGGGATAGTTCTCAGAAAAATAAATTTATTCACCCTCATGTCATTCCAAACCTGTATGAATGTCTCGGTCCGTACAGTGGAAGTTAATGGATTCCAATGTTGCTTATGTGCACAAAAACATTTGAACATTCTTCAATACATCATCTGTTGTGTTCCATAGAAGATTAAGGGCAAGCAACCAAAGAAATAACAGAAACCAGAATGGTCAGATCCTGAAGACAGTGCGTTGTATTATCAAGATGAAGCATGTGAAGTAATCTCTTGTATCTTCTCAATCTATAGACACAATGAAGGTGTACATTGTCGCTGTTTCAGCGGGAGACTCCTTATCCGGTCCTACACAATGCCAAATTCATGTTCCCTTAGTTGCACATCATATGAGTCTAGTGATTCATAACGGTCATATTTGTTGAAAGAACCCTGTTAATCTTGGTTGTCTACCCATATCTCTACTATAATGGGCTCATTGTAGCTCATTTTGAAGTGTCTGGACAACAAGCCATGTTTAGCTGCTTAGAGTGATTTATAAAATTAGAGTTTGTAAGATCCAGTCAATTCCTGACTAGCCCTGCATTTGTTTTTGGTGTTGTAAATCCCCTTTCACTCAGGAATACGTCACCTTACTGAAGTAAAAAAATAATGCTGGGGTCAGACTATACGATATCAACCCTCAGGTTTGGTGCCCTGGGCAGTCCCGTGCATTAATCCCTGGACGTCCTGACAGAAAGACTAGCATGTTTCATTTTTCCATCACATCTGCAAAACTGACCAATAGGAGAAGCCTCTCAAGAGAAGGCAGGTTATCCCAGTATGTTTTTCTGTTGATATGAAAAATTGGATACATTTAGCAATATAGCAGGTGATTTATGTTATGATGAACTATATGCCTTTCTCCACTGACTTTCTGAGTTGTTTAAAGCTTTTCAAAGGATGCTGACTTTTAGAAGACATGACTGAGATGGCGAATGGGAACATGGTTTGTGTAACATTAACAACACATAATTAGCTGTTTGATAATGTAGTCAAGCAAAAGGCTAATCATATTAATTACCATTATGTGTCTGACGTTTTAGAGAGCGATAGATAAAACACATTACCATTCTGATACATCAACTTGTAGACGAGGCTATATAATTCACTCTTCCACTTCTTATTCGGAATCAGTTTCTGGTTCAAACATATATCGCTGAACTAAACCAGTATTTCCACTTGCCATCGTACAGCGTTTACTACAGTAAAGTTGGCCGACTGGATCAGGTATTCTGAGCTTGTGTGATTTGAGTGGAGGTGGGGCTATCCACATATACTAAATGAAGCAAGGGTGTAGAGTAACATTCAAGCTATTTTAAGGCATGAAGAAATTGGTTTCACAGGAAAAATGTTTAAATATGTCATTTTGGTGACAGTTTTAAAGGGTTAGTTCACCCAAAAATGAAAAATGATGTCATTAATGACTCACCCTCATGTCGTTCCAAACCCGTTCATCTTCGGAACACAGTTTAAGATATTTTAGATTTAGTCCGAGAGCTTTCTGTCCCTCCATTGAAAGTGTATGTGCGGTATACTGTCCATGTCCAGAAAGGTAATAAAAACATCATCAAAGTAGTCCATGTGACATCAGTGGGTTAGTTAGAAGTTTTTGAAGCATCGAAAATACATTTTGGTCCAAAAATAACAAAAACTACAACTTTATTCAGCATTGTATTCTCTTTGGGAATCCTTTCCATTGAATTGATTCCATTGAATCCTTTCATCTGTCTGTGTTGGTAATGCACTTTTACATCGTTGTTTTTGTATAATTAGTACATCCACGACATGCACACTTATGCACCATTTTAAAAAATATAGCAATGCCAAAATACAAACAATGTAGAATAGCTTGAATACAGCGTGCGTCTCCCTCAGACTGTAAACGAAGCTCGGGCGCACCGGATAACATGTCAGCAGCGTCTTGCGTCAACACTGCGGAGTTGTGAACGCGGATTGACAGCAGACCCGGGAGAGAATACAATGCTGAATAAAGTCGTAGTTTTTGTTATTTTTGGACCAAAATGTATTTTCGATGCTTCAAAAACTTCTAACTAACCCACTGATGTCACATGGACTACTTTGATGATGTTTTTATTATCTTTCTGGACATGGACAGTCTACCGTACATACATTTTCAATGGAGGGACAGAAAGCTCTCGGACTAAATCTAAAATATCTTAAACTGTGTTCCGAAGATGAACGGAGGACTAACGGGTTTGGAGCGAAATGAGGGTGAGTCATTCATGACATCATTTTCATTTTTGGGTGAACTAACCCTTTAAGGGATAAAATATTAAAATATGTCCGTGCCATTGTTTTGTTTCAAAATGCACATAATGTTTTTTTAAGGCATGTTTAAAAAAGCTACTTAAATGTCCTAATTTAGCCAAGGCCTAATCCTCGCTTAATCTTAAACCCTGTTTGTGAAACCAGGCCGAGAAGTATTCAAGGTTTTAGCAGTCCAGGTCACCAAGCAACTCTATTATGGCTGATTATTTCCCACAAACCAATGACAAATGTACACATAACTTGATTATCTGTCCCACGAGAACCATGGATGTACTAGTCCTATGTCCTATTTGTGGACAGGAGGAATTTGGATTCCTGCTTTGTATCTTTTTTTTTTTTCTTCTTTTTTTTTAAATGGTTCTGGTGATAATAAACAGCCATCTGTGTCTGGTTTTTTTATTTATTTATTTATTTATTTTTTTATGCAGCTATTGCCAGTTGTATCTTACTTGATTGTTGCTTCTGCTGTGTTTCAATTAGGCTTGTTACAGATTCATTCTGGGTCACTGGATTGTGTGTCCCTCTTGAGCACTTTATGAAAACATGTTTGTGCATACAGCCTCTGATCACTTTCCAGATCAAGCCCTCTGTTCATCCTGCATCTGGGGCTCTTTGCTCTGTGCGAGTGTGTCCAGACATCACTGAGACTGTGTGAAAGATGCTGGTGAAGAATTTAATTTCACATCTTCCTGCTTCCTTTATTTGAAAACTTGTAGCAAAGACATGCATCATTACTACTTTTGCTAATACTTTGGGTTAATTTTTTGAACTAATATCTAAACATAAGTGTAAAACCTACTTTTACTACGCCACGTTGTTCAGAATAGTGGTCAACCGATATGGATTTTTCATTTAGGGATGTCCGATATCTCAAAGTATTCACTCAAAAGACATTAAAAACACCCTAGCAACCACATAGCAAAATTAAGGGGAGGCAGGCAAAAACACTGTTTTTTCAGGCACCTGTGAATTTTGAGATTTTGCACTTTTTGGCTTTTCATAAAGTGTTTTTTCAGACTGGTGTAAAGAAAACATCCAAAATACACTTTTAAGTGTTTATTTTATAGCACTTTATCTTTTTGCATCTATAGATTTCAATTACAGTAAATATCTTTAAAGGCCGTTTTCTCAAAATGAGTTTTTTCTCCTGCTCCGAGTCAGAAATCTCCACTTCAGCCGAACTTACATACACCAAACTTGACAGTTTTATTCCTATCTATATTCTGAAGGTTTTTACAGAGGGATTTGTTGATATATAATTTGCCTGATTTTATACAACATTTTTGCTGGCTATTGATAGTATTTTCTAATTTATGGAGTGATAAAAAGAGATATCCAAAATTCCCTTTTGAATTTAATATGTCCAAAAAATTAAACGAGAACTATGAACCTGACGTTATCCAATATTCAGATTTTTGTTCTAGAAATGTATGCAAATTAGCACATATTTAATTAGATAGTGCCTCATTTGCATATTTAAACATTACATTTTAGAAAACTTGTAAGAGAAATTTTTTTTGCAATTTTTAATTTTCTATTAGTTAATTTTTTACCCTATTCACCTGGGGTGTTTCGCCTTAAAATGAAAACTAAAAAAAACAAAAGCTTGTTAAATTAAAAATAATAAGAACTACTATAACAGTATATATAAATAATACTAAAATAACACTGCCGCAGGTCAGTGACTTGGCCTGTGTAGCAAGGTGTCAGGTTTTAAGTAAAGCCAAAATCTTCATTTTTTTTCTGTGACATCATCCTGCATTATGCAGAAAAGAAGCCATATGGAAAATTAGTCTGACCATACAGGGTTTCAGGGTTTCAAACCAAAACAACTTGCTTTTCACTTAATTCCCTTTAGTATTTCGAAACTGTCACACATGAAAATGTGATGCTGTCTGAAGCAAACCCGCTTTTGAAGCTTTCAAAGATGCAGCTTGTACATTCTTGATTATTGTTTTTGGCCGCAAATGAATCACCGAAATGTAGGAGAAGAAAGTGACATTGGCTTGTAGACATGTCTGATGCAATATTGAGAGTCTGTTTTCCCCCTAACTGTTTGAGCACTTTAAAATAATAATCACAACTGTAGTGGAAAAAAGTAGGCCACTATCTGAGCAATCATTCAGTCTGTTATATATGTATTTATTGTATAAATGTTACATTTTATATTGTGCTCAATAGCAGCAGAAGAGCTAAGAAATGAATGGATTGGTGATCTCACAATGTGTGTGTTTAGATGTTTTGATATAGGAAATGTGGAAAAGTGGACCATGAGATTTCGTGACGATGATGCAAGTTTGTAATGTTTTCCCCAGATAGCAACTCCTCCACATTTAATAATATCAACAAGCGATGGCGGTTGGTTATGATTACTGGCCCACGCATGTATTTAAGTGTCTTGTGTTTTTCTCAGTGATGCTACATCTTAAAGAGTCATTTTTGTTTGCCAAGTTTCCAGCGTTACTGTAAAATACAGTAAAAATTAAGAAAATAATTGAGCCATGTTTTTAATCACAATTTATAACTTTTTTTTTAAAGCATGGATGGTTAATATTTTTGTTATATATGTACCAATTTAAAAATACACAGTAATAAACGGCAATATTTAGGCTACCTTATGTAGCCCCGCCCCTTTTCAGCACTATACTCATTGTGTTTTGTCTTGCAGTTTGTGTTTCCACCACATTAAGGTAAGATATTACAGATTTATGAATAAACCGCTCGTTTTGAAATCTTCTCAGTCTACTGACATTTGTTATGATATCCGCTTCAAACATGACAATACTCATGATAACTTTCGTTAACTCTACAATGAGTAAATCCACTTCACCAGCCAATTACTCTTCGACCATGATGCCATAGAAATATACATGGCTATATCGTTTTCAAACACAGAATTCTATGGATGGCTGCGCACTTGTTTCTCTGGCACATGAGGTCTATATTCAGTAAATTCTGTGAACATTTCAGGAAGAAAATCAGTTGTGGTCATTCCACTCCATGTGTCTTTTTAATCATTTTTCACATTTTTTAGAGATGAAGACACTCTTGTGTGGTCATCTGCTAGGTCAAAGGTCTTCAGCTTATAAAATTCACAACATCTAAATGTGATTTAAAAATGTATTATTTATGGTTTAAACTGCTGATTTGATCCCAGCAAAAAGCCAGTCATGAGCAATCCTCATTGTGCTCTGGAACAAGGACTTGTCCTTGTAATGAGTGTGTACTGTACGTTGCTTTGTCTTGTCTGCCTAAATAGGTATTTACTGACACTTTGAACTAGGGTTGTCACAATACCAATACCAGTATAATTTCGGTGGTTCTCGGTACCAATTTCCAGACAAAATCTGTTGAATTTTAAAATATTTTGTCCTGTTTTTGTCTCTTCCATTTGTTACCACTGTCAGTCATCACAGTTTCTGATTCAATTGACATTCCAGAAACTTTGAAGTGTACTTAGCAGCATGAAAAACTAAACTTGTATTAGGGCTGCACGATTTATCGTGATTAAACCGCATGCTATTTGGCAAAGGCTGTGATTATCATATGCACAGCTTGTCAGAGCTCTACGGCTCTGTCATCAGTAGTAAATGCTTCTCCGTCTGAAAGCCAGAGGGCGCTCTTGCGCCGAAACTCTAAATATGCCCTGCAGCAGAAGTAGATAACACACGTCATGTCGCTGTAGCTGAATAAACAGAAGATTGAAACACTTTGATTGATTAAACGTGTAAGAAGCCTCATCATCTCACAGAGGGATGCTCAACTGTCGTTAAGAAGTGAGTTTGGAGTAAAACATGTTATTAATTGTTGTCTTTTGTTGGACAAGATGTTAATAAATGCTTCTCATGTCTGGAAAGATGTTTGACGTGTGTTGTTATTTCAAATGTACATTATAAGCGACTCAAACTCGCAGTGCTTTCAGATGGATTAGCATTTGGAGCCTTATTTCATTGACAATCGCAGCCTTTGCAATTTCATAATCGCACTAAGAATCACTTTTAAGCGATAATCGCGTTTAAGTTCAATGTTATTTTTTGTATCGTGCGATAAATTGTGCAGCCCAAACTTGTATTCAGATTATTAATGGGTAATAGAGCCCTCCCTTTATAATTCCTAAAGCTATCAAACTCTATAAAGCGCAAGCTCACTGAATTCTGCATTGAAATCACACAAAAAAAAGTTAAAATAAAGAGCTGTCTTAATTGTACAATGAATCTCTTATTTACATCATGTTTACTTTTTGTTGGTTATAATGCAAGGATTCGCAAGTGTGTGGCTCACGTTGAACAAAACCTTGTGCATTCTGACTGACTTACTGACTAGCACATCTCATTGGCCATTGTGTTCATGCACTGAACAGATATGTTTGTGATTGGCTACAGTGATCACACTGTAAATAGAAAACTTTGACAATCAGAGAATGCTCAAACAAACACGAACAAGAGCATCTGAAAGTAGCGTCTATCAGGTACCTATATACCTGGCACTTGGTAGTACTGGTATACTTGACAACCCTATAGTTTGTACACTTAGTTTGTCAATGTACGTTATGGATACATTTCAGGCAGATTTTGTATTTGGTGTAAGTAGACAGATCATAATGGCCTTTGAAACGGTTAACAGTGCAAATTAAATGCCATTTGAGTTTATTACTATGGTAGATTACTGTAATCAGGCTGCATACGCCACAGATGACTTACCCAGTCCTTGCAAAAAAAGAAAAAAGAAAAAGTTAAACACAGTATGAACCTCCACTATGGGAATTTGACAAGAGCAAAAGGATGTAAAGCTGCTCAATAGTCACACATTTTCCAGAGCTTCCAGGGCTGTCAGTTTTAAACAACATGGTTTAAGAGCAGGTCCTGGCGGACCAACAGTG
Source organism: Chanodichthys erythropterus (assembly GCF_024489055.1). Classification (NCBI taxonomy): domain Eukaryota; kingdom Metazoa; phylum Chordata; class Actinopteri; order Cypriniformes; family Xenocyprididae; genus Chanodichthys; species Chanodichthys erythropterus. The sequence continues at coordinate 31,414,768 of NC_090226.1, forward strand.
GAAAATTAGAACAGCTGAAACATTGTCGTCCTTCTAATGGATGGTCTCGCAGGTGGGAAGGAAGTAGACGCTCCATATACTGCATGCTCTGGGCGCTCTGGAGCCTCAGTTCAGAACCAGCTCACGTGTCCTTAGAGAGACTGGACTGGACCCGGTATGTAACAGAGGACGACACAGCTTGATTATATCTTGACCTTGGCAGGAAGAGAGAGTGAGAAAAGTGAGTGTATTTCTTGAGGGAAGGAATGAGATACTAAAGTGAAAATTGGCAGTTGGAATGTTGCAGTGAAGTACTTAAAACACTTTTACAGCATTTTATGTTTTCCCTGAAGTCCACTTAAAGGTGCCCAAGAATGCTTTTTCACAAGATGTAATATAAGTCTAAGGTGTCTCCTGAATGTGTCTTTGAAGTTTCAGCTCAAAATACCCAATAGATTTTTTTAAATTAATTTTTTTAACTGCCTATTTTGGGGCATCATTAACAATGCACTGATTTACCCTGGGCGCCACCCCTTTAAATCACGTGCTCCCTGCCACACGAGCTCTCGTCTATAATACAGTGCATTTACAAAGTTCACACAGCTATTATAACCCTCAAATGGATTTTTACAAGATGTTCGTCATGCACGCTTACTGTATGCATGCTTCGAATTATGTGAGTAAAGTGTTTATTTTGATGTTAATGTTTGATTCTGAATGAGTTTGAGGCTATATGCTCCGTGGCTAACAGCTAATGCTACACTGTTGGAGAGATTTATAAAGAATGAAGTTGTGTTTATGAATTATACAGACTGCAAGTGTTTAAAAATGAAAATAGCGACGGCTCTCATTTCCGCGAATACAGTAAGAAAAGATGGTAACTTTAACCACATTTAACAGTACATTAGCAACATGCTAAGGAAACATTTAGAAAGGCAATTTACAAATATCACTAAAAATATCATGCAATCATGGATCATGTCAGTTCTTATTGCTCCATCTGCCATTTTTCGCTATTGTCCTTGCTTGCTTACCTAGTCTGATGATTCAGCTGTGCAGATCCAGACGTTAATACTGGCTGCCCTTGTCTAATGCCTTGAACATGGGCTGGCATATGCAAATATTGGGGGCGTACATATTAATGATCCCGACTGTTACGTAACAGTTGGTGTTATGTTGTGATTCGCCTGTTCTTCTGAGGTCGTTTAAACAAATTAGATTTATATAAGGAAGAAACAATGGAGTTTGAGACTCACTGTATGTCATTTCCATGTACTGAACTCTTGTTATTGAATCTAGGGCACCTTTAATAGTAGTCAAGGTTTTTTGTACCAAAAACAGTTTTGGTACAGAGACATTACACTTTTTTTTTTTTTTTTTTTTTGCCTGGATCTATTAATTAATTGAAAAATTCCATTAAAAATGCAATTCATACATAAATTGATGCATTCTATGATGAGTATGTTTTTAGCGTGGCATAATCTTTATATTTGTTTCATAAAAAAAGTAATGTTACAACCAACATGAAAATAAGATAATAAACAATCTTATCTTAAAATATCAGATCATTTAACATTTTTATGACAAGGCAAGGTTAGTTTAGGCTGTAAAAAATAAAAAACGCCCCTGAAACTTAATGATGTTAATAAATAATAAATAATATTAAAACACTTTTAGGTTGGTTTGCTGCTGTACCTTTAAGACTTCTATAAATGTACTCTTATGTTTGGCTAATAATGGTGACATATTTCATCAAGGGATGGGCCAAGTTGCTGAATACTGAGAGACGTTAATGTAAACATCGACTATCATATCTTACTGTTCTCATGGTTCAGACACCAGTACCATGAAGATTATATGCTGAGCTCAGAGAAAACACATCTTCCTGAATGACATGCTATTGAAAATAATTTAAACAGAATTGCTACAGTTTACCATTCCTAACCTTATGAATGGTGAGCATGTCTTGAACTCCATCCATCTGAGAGCATCCAATGTTTACTGGGACTGGAACACAACCAAGTGTGCTACTATATGCAAACAGATTTTGACACATATTTTCCCTATAGCTCCTAAAGACAGTTACGCACTGTTGTTCTGTCCCTGCTGCTGCACATACATGCATGCGCATCACAATCACACACATACTCACTGTCATATCAGGTTTGTGTGTTCTTCCAGAAACGACAGACCACCCTCGGAGTTTATGTAAACCTTCACGAAAAGAGGACGAACACACTGTGACGTGTTCCCTCATCTCTGGCCCATGAGAACCCAATCCATCTAACATCCTTATAGCATTTCTAATCTCTACTGGAAAAATTAATTTCAATGAACCGATACAGCATGTTTTGGGTGTTCACATTTAATGTGAAGAGAATCACACCAGATTCCAAGTTTTGATTTCAATATGGTGAAAGAAATGAAGTCAAACATTTTGAAATCAATCATATTTATTTAGACTTTTTGCAAAACATTCTGTCTACCACATAGACCAGTTGTTAAAGGTGCCGTAGAATTAAAAATTGAATTTACTTTGGCATAGTTTAATAACAAGAGTTCAGTACATGGAAAAGACACACTCTAAAAAATGCTGGGTTTAAAACAACCCAAGTTGGGTTAAAAATGGACAAACCCAGTGATTGGGTTGTTTTGACCTAGCTGTTGGGTTGAATCTTTAACCCAACTTGCTGGGTAGTTTTATTTAACTCAACTGATGTTTAAAAATTACTTTATTGATCACTCAAAATGAACCCAAAATAGGTTGGAAATTAACATTTATTAATATGTTTAATTAATAATAATTAAATAATAAACATGTATTAAATTGCTTATTAATAAATGTTCATCTTTTGATTATTATTGTTGCCTCTAGTAATTATGTGTCTGATTTTTAATTTCCAACCTATTTTGGGCTCATTTTAAGCCAGACATATAATCATTTTAAAACATAAGTTGAATTAAATAAAACTACCCAGCATGTTGGGCAAACATTTAACCCAACCGCTGGGTCAAAACAACCCAATCACTGGGTTTGTCCATATTCAACCCAACTTGGGTTGTTTTTAACCCAGCATTTTTTAAAGTGCATACACTGAGTTTCAAACTCCATTGTTTCCTCCTCCTTATATAAATCTCATTTGTTTAAAAGACCTCTGAAGAACAGGCGAATCTCAACATAATACCGACAGTCGGGTATTATGCCCATGTTCCCAACATTATGAAAGGCATTAGACAAGGGCAGCCAGTATGAACGTCTGGATCTGCACAGCTGAATCATCAGACTAGGTAAGCAAGCAAGAACAATAGCGAAAAATGGCAGATGGAGCAATGATAACTGACATGATCAATGATATTTTTAGCGATATTTGTAAATCTAAATCTAAATAATGAGCTAAATGTTTCATTAGCATGTTGCTAATGTACTGTTAAATGTGGTTAAAGTTACCATTGTTTCTTACTGTATTCACGGAGACAAGAGAGCCGTCGCTATTTTCATTTTTAAACACTTGCAGTCTGTATAATTCATAAATACAACTTCATTCTTTATAAATCTCTCCAATAGTGTGTAATGTTAGCTTTAGCCACGGAGCACTATCAAACTCATTCAGAATCAAATATAAACACCCAAATAAATACTATACTCACATGACCCGAAGGATGCATGCAGCATACATGATGAACATCTTGTAAAGATCCATTTGAGGGTTATAATAGCTGTGTGAACTTTGTAAATGCACTGTATTATAGAGTCGCGAGCTCGATGGGCAGGGAGCGTGAGATTTAAAGGGGCCGCAGCCTGAATCGGTGCATAGTTAATGATGCCCCAAAATAGGCAGTTAAAAAATCAATTAAAAAAAAATCTATGGGGTATTTTGAGCTGAAACTTCAGACACATTCAGGGGACACCTTAGACTTGTATGACATCTTGTAAAAAAATGTTCAATGGCACCTTTAACGATCTGTTTGTCACAGACTGCGTGACTTCACCACTTCCTGTTCTCGCTGCTAGCGGTTTAAATGTGCCCAGGACAGAAAACGGCACACAGGTGCTGAATTGAGTTCTCTTTCGTGTCTTCTTGCACTTGAATGGTTTAAAGCCACATTAAAATGAGAACACATGAATCGATAAGCGGAATCGAAATCTTAATTTAATAGCAAATATCCCATTCCAGAAGTGGAAATGCTATTTGATTCCCAACCCTTCTCAGAACTCCCGTCGTCCTGAAACACGGGCAATTAAAGCACAAAGAGTTTACAACATTTTATTTACAATAGTGTTCTCATAGATTAGCTCTGCACATTTCACACTTGACTGTATTTTCATGATTTCAGTGATTTCAGCCATCACTGTGCACTTTAGTTTTACTTTAATTCGCCAGTCTGGACGGCATGCTGTCCTAACGCTAACCAATCAGACCTCAGGTGCCACCCCAAAATGCCACAATAACCAATCAGAAAAAAAGATTTTTTTTAATTTTTTTTTTTTAATTTTTTTTAAGTATATGGGTCAATGACGTGACGGGTATGTATTTGGGTCAATGACTGTTCAAAGGCCTTAACAATAATAAAAAACAAAAATATGACATCCAAAGTATGTAAGGTAGTACACCTAGATCTCTTTTATAATCTCTTTTAAATATATTAAAATGTAATAAATGTAAATATTTTTTATTCTAGCATGATTTTATAACTTCATATATCAACATAGTGCAAAATGGTATTAAAATGATGTGTAGAAGACGTTGCTTTGTTATGAGAAAGAATGTCCGTAAAAATGAATTTCATTGATGTCATTCAGAGTAACCAATAAAAAGGCACCATTTTGGATCAAGTCATGCAGTCAGTATCATGTGACAGGATGTGACATCATTCAGACACCTGCAAAGGACCACATGATCATGAAGCAAAGTAACTAACTCTCTTTTAACTATTTGAAAAATGTATGTGTTCACTTGCTCATTCACATGTCCCGAAACATCAGGTCATTCGGTACAACCGCTATAAAACATGGAAAATGTTGTAATATTTTAAAAACTTGCATTAAATATAAATGTTTGATTGTCCTTTTGTTAGCTAGCTAGATTTCAGCCTGTTAGCATTGTTTGAAAATATCATCAATCAAAAGTGTCATTCGGTAAAACCGAAATTTTGGTTAAACTAAATGATTTTTTTTGGTGACAAATTTTGTCCATCTTGTAAAAAAAATGACAAAAGCAGTGTTAATTGATTATAAAAGCCACATAATCTCATTGTTAACACTTAATAAAACTTCAAAATTAATTATCTCCATACATTTTTTTTTACACTTTTAAAAATCTTATTCGTCATAGTAGTTTTATGAAAGTACATAGACACTTAATATAAAGTGCGACCCAACATTTAATTTGAAATAAATTATGAACAAACATTCAACTACTGAATGAGTATAAAATACAATATGTTAGAGAATGGTTTGTTTGTTATTCACAAACAAGCCAGAGAAGGTCTATGAAACGTTTCAGGTTATTAGATGGATTTATATTTGTCGTTCACCATCTATATCACTTCTCTCACTTTCGCTCTTTGGGTGTTTTGGACAGTGCTAAAGACTGCTTCCTCTCGGGGCAGCTCTCCCTGCGAGGAGCAACGTGTCAAGGCTTATCCGTCTGCTCCAGGTCCATGTGCCAAACACAACACCCCACTAAGAGAATTAGTCTCTCGCTTCAGAGTTCTGGCACTGTCCAGTCAGAAAATGTACACGCTGGCCAGTCCTTCTCTCTGAACTTCCTGTGAGTTGTCTGTCTATCCCCAGAGAGCCATCTAATGCTGCATCTATTGCCAATGAGCTGAAACTGATGTTTGGTTTTATTTGTGAAGGAATTGTTCTTGAGGCTCTTTTCTCTTTTTTAGACAGGATATGTCTTCCAAAGCTCAGCTCAGTCGCTGTTTCTCAGGATTAAGACCCAACGCTTGATGTGTGCATTCTTTCAGGCATTCTTTACAGCTTGGGTAATGTGCTCATCTCTGCTGCTTGAATGCGGCGCAGGAATGTACTGTGTTAAAGGTGCAATATGTAGGAATTTATGTCTGCTAGAGGTCGTTAGAGGCCTGTTCAAAACAAAGGCGTAGCTTGATGACGCCAAGTTTGAGCGTGGAATCTTTGGACATGTGGTCTTCACCTCACAGCCGGTGGAAAATAATCGGGATAGGACTCGGGAAGAAATCATGTTCATGGATGAGATTATTAACGTTACTGTAGTATGAAGCAGAGAGACCGAGTGTTGTGGAGCTGAACGAGGCCGCTGGAGCGATTGCACAACACACGCCTCACGAGCAGCGGGACTTTTATTATGACACAGTCGCCGGCGCTGCTTCCGCTTTTCCGGTCATGAGTATGAGGTAACGCAGCTCTGTTTATCATATTAGATACATTTGAGTGTGTTGAAAATGATGTTATAACGTTACTCTTGTTACACACTGCAGTAAGATAGATCGATTTTAGAATATCATATTAATAAATGCTGGATGGCTTGTGTTGATAAATGGCATGCAATTAATTTGCTGTATTACTGTTACTAAAAATAAAGCTGCATCTGATTTTGCTATGTTAGTTACTTCACAAAATAGTGTTTTTCTCTGAGGCATGGTAAAGCATGGTACTCGCAAAAAAATCAAGAATATTAGATTTAAACATTGACTAAACGTGTTGAGCTATATAACAATAATTAGTTTTCTGTCTATAAATATATCAAAACAGTTGTTCACTTGTCTATTAAAAAGTGTAATATATTAAAGCGTCTTTGGTGTTTCCATGGTTTCTACAAAATAAAACCGAGGATAACGCGGGTATGACGCAATTGACAGGTGACTCCTCACACGTCCCGGAGCCTTTGCAATTGCAATTTTCTTACTATTTACAAATAGTTGGAAACATTTGGGATATTGTAAGTACTCAAGTGAACAAAATATTTAACACTGGCCTAGTGGTTTTTGGATATTTTACTGCAAAATTCTTACATATTGCACCTTTAATGTGTAAAATTGTATATTTTCAAAAATTAACTAGTTGGTGGGTTGTTTGAACGACTAGTTAACTAATCTTTCTGTATAATTAGGCAAATTTTCCAGACCCAATCAGATGTAACTTTACAAGTAAAGAAGATGCTTAGATGGTCCACAGTGTCATAGATGGAGCACAACAGAATGGAACATAATTCAGGGAAGCAACAGACAATTAGCCAGGTTTTGTTGGTCAGTGTGTTACCCCTGTTGGTGTTGCTCTCGTTTTCTCAGACTGAAATTTGAATCGTTGTTTGTCAGGTCGTGAAATGTTTGAGAAGTCAAGTACTGTTTATCTGGTCGTCGGTCAGTGCAGTGTGAATTGGCCTTATAGCACAGTTCGCTGTGTGGGGAAGAAGGAGGGAAAACCGGCTGTCTTTTTGGCCAATTTTCAGTCAAATTCCACACAAATAGAAAACAAAATGAGTGGCAGTCGCTTTTCAGCTGACTGCCACAGACAAACATAGAAGAAACAACAGCGTATAGGCCATATGTTAGTGGATCCCTCTCTCCTCTCCTATTATCGAATCCCAAAAATCGAATCAAATTTTCAAGAATCGGTTCTTGATATCCAACCCTAGTCCTGGTGGAGCTCCTCTGTGGGACTTGAGGAATGTGACACAGGTGTCATTCATTAGCACCTGCTCCTTTTCCTATGGTTCTCGACCCTGCCCTACTTGCTACATCATCTTAAAAATGCAAGGGACAACTTAGGTCCCCAAAGTGATTCCACGGGGTGGAAGATCTTTTAATGGGTATTCTATTCAGTGCCTGATTAGAAATTCTACAAAAATCATTTTGTCTATTACGACTATTAACTTTTTTTTTTTTTTTTTATTGTGTTATATGACCAAAAATGTCATCATGTCAAAATGTTTTTTTTTGTTTTTGTTTTGTTTTTTTGTTTTCTGTCATGTGTAACAAATGCCTACATCTCTGGGTACTAGATGGACTCAAGAGCCCATCTGAATTGAATTTGAAATTGGGAGAGTTTCGCTGTGTAAACTATATACCAGATAAAGCATAACATGCTGTTTGCATGCTAATTAAAACATTGTAGGTAAAAAATATCAGCACTAAAATTATAAATGCAAAAAAAAAACTATACTAGTTGATCTAACTAATCTGCAACCAGTCATCTATTGTGCCTCTTAATCATATTCAGAACAGTATTATGAGAAGGCATACTTTTTACTAGCCAGAAGCAAGTTGCCAGGCTGTTCTAAAAGTTAACTTGTTTCTGAAAGTTTGGCACAGCTTAACCTGAGAAAGGATTTTTGTAGAATTGATCATCTGTTGGTGGCGATGCCAAGGAATTCTCCACCCATATGGCAAAACCATACTGTAGCTGGCTTTGTTATGAAATGTCGAGGCGCTTTTTACAAATAATGTATCCTATGGTAATTTTAAAGTTGCGGTTAATGACCATACGCTCCTGGATTGCTTTAAGCAGAGGGTGCTTTTTATTCTAGATGTTTCAGTCTCCCTCTCTGAGATATTTGAGGTTTCTGGAGAGAAATCAAACCACAGTCGTTCTGGCAGGGGTTTGAATCGTCTGGCTGGTGAACATGTTGCATGGGTGGGCCTGAGAACTCCTAGACGTCAATGCATTCTGTCGGCATGTTGATCTGCCATGCGTATTGTTAAGCACCATAAATTGCATCGAAAGTACATTTATGACTTATGATCAGGTGTAATTATTGGTTTGTGGTGCTCCACATCAGCAGACCTAAAGCAAGCAATTGAAAATAAGATTGCATATTGTGTTTAAAGTGGCTAGAAAGCTTCTACCGAAGTTGGGGCTCCATCAGATATGATATGACACGTTAATGTTTTCGGTGGTAGAAAGCATGCCTGGTTTTTAGTTTGATCTCACTTAGTCCCAGACTATGGTTGTTAAAACAAGCCAGTAAAAACACCATTTCCCAACATCCTCTTAAAAAGCGATTCCCATGTAAGGCAGTAGCCGATACGGGAGCAGCTTGATTATTCACCGTGCAGATGAGGCTGTGACATACTCCATTAGTGGTAGAGGATGTGACGAGTCGAGGCTTCAGCGCTGCTCTGAAATTTCTTACTGGGTGACCGCAGGTTATAAGTACCAGGTTGGTTAAGGCAAGTGATGTTCTTTCAAAGAAACCATAAGTAGTTTGCTATATTAATATTTATTAATATTTGACGAAGCTTGTCTGCCATATCAAAGTGCAACCAGTTTGCAGTAAAAAAAAATCATGAAATCATATTATAGGCCCTGTTTACACCAGGATGCATTTTGGTTGATCAGATAACTAGTGGATGACACTAAATACAGGTGTAAACGGGATGTAAAGCGTTTTGAGCTTGTCCACTTTCTACCACTTGACCGCATTTGACCGGATTGCTTTTATAGTGGAAACGCTGATTTGTTCGAATGTATTTGAACAGCCACTAAAGACCTTCTACTCTCCGCCAACTGACCTAATGCATAAACATTGTGGGAAGCGCGGTAGTCAGATGGGATTTAAACTTTATTGGCTGAAGATCTAAGTTTGGTTTGAAGACAAAAAACATACCAATCACAATGTTCTCTCACCATCCCTGATTTCTAACACACACTCACAGAACTTCAGAAGGCCTTTATTAACCCACTGGAGCCGTTTGAATTACTCTTATAATGGATAGATGCATTTTATTTTTGCTTCAAAATGTGGTCCCCCCATTCACAACCATTATAAACCTTGGAGGAGCAAGAATATTTTAAAATATAGCTCTGATTGTGTTCGTCTGAAAGAAGAAAGTCATATACACCTTGTTTTTCAAAACCATATGAAACCAAAATGAATGCAAAAAATACATTTCTAAAAAGGTGTTGTAAACTAGTTTTTAAAAAGATTTTCTTTTTCTTTATCGTAGACACTCTTGCTTGTAATTGACCCTTTTATGATCAACTCGTGTTGTGCTGTATGACTGTATCTTGACATTACAACAAGATTTAAAGGATTAGTTCACTTCAGAATTAAAATTTCCTGATAATTTCCTCACCCCCATGTCATCCAAGATGTTTAAGTCTTTCTTTCTTCAGTCGAAAAGAAATTAAGTTTTTTTTGAGGAAAACATTCCAGGATTATTCTCCATATAGTGGACTTCACTGGGGTTCAACAGGTTGAAGGTTCAAATTGTAGTTTCAGAGCAGCTTCAAAGGACTCTACACAATCCCAGACGAGGAATAAGGGTCTTATCTGGAGAAATGGACATTCGGTCATTTCCTAAAAAAAATAAAGAATTATATACTTTATAACCACAAATGCTTGTCTTGCACTGTTCTGTGATGCACCACGCATTACGAAATCATGTTGGAAAGGTTACACGTGACGTAGACGGAAGTACTGCAGTAGGACTTCAAAATCATCTGACATTGTTGTTTTACCTTTTTTTTTGTAAAGGGCGTATGTCTTAGTCTTTGCAAGTTCGCTTTGTAAACACTTGCTCAGTACTTCTGTGACTTTATGTGATACAAAAAATTTGACCGACCAAACATGCCTGATGCTTTTGTTCAACACATACTCTGTACACAGCATAGGCAGTGAAACAGTGATGTAATATTTGAACATTCAGGAACAGCAATGGTGGATCATAAAACGGTACAAATGTAGTGCTGTATAAACAAGAATACTTGTGTTTTCACTTCAGAACAGATCACGTATTTGGTGCAGAATGTTTTAAGCCTCGTAGTGTTGCCTAATACTTGGCGTAGATCTTTAGCTCTCTTAGGGAAAAGGTGCCATTTGCTCCCCTGCAGTTTGCAGAGGAAAGTTTGATGGCCAAAGTAAACCTAGCCTGGCCAACACTTTTAGTACTTGTTTTTCTCTCACCACAAATGAGGTCTTTGCACTTGGGTTGGTTTTTCTTTGAACCGCCGCTTAAGCAATCTGTCCCGCTCCTGAGGGAACTCTTTGGTAAAACACCTTATGGTTCTGTCACCTTCTCATCTGGTCAGTCTCCTGTTCAGACCACAAAGTGGATGAGGGTGATACTTCTCACAAGAGACACCCTCATGAACCTTGGACTACAGAAGATATTGCTGAAGACGGATGGGAACATCTGGCAACTGCCGATTCTTCTCAACTCTGGATTTTTTCCAACTCCTGTGGCCTGTTTTCCCATGTTCCAAGATTTGGGGATTGGGGACGGCTCACTCCATTAAACACGACGGCTACACACCCTCACTAACAGATGCTGCACAGCTGATGGGCGGCATCTGATCCTGTCATCCAGCGCAGCTGAAGACTCTTCCTCTACATCATCTGAAAGTCATTAGAACGCCATTAACATGCTTCTCCCAGTGCAACCAGTGAAAGAGGTGATAAACAGGGCCATACCTCCGTGTTACAGTTAACATGTTGACGTAGGACACCATGATGTGGGATGCTCTCACGCTCTCTGTGGGTTTGGAGGGTGAGATCCTTATCATTATCTCTCAACGCCGCTCTCTGATTTAGAAGGCGGCGTAATACCAGCGAGATCAAACAAACTCCAGTGATGTGTGGAGGTTAATGCTAGTGAGTCTACATGGCCACCCGCAGGTTCCTTGATCTCACGCATCAAGTGTCTTGGCACTGTAGCTGCGTTACCATTACCCTTCAATTTCCGCAAATTGAAATTGCGAATCGAAAATGCGCCCAATGGAAATGCGGCAATTTCGCAAAAAGTCCCACATATCAGAAAAAAGTTTTTACCCGTGCATCAGGTGGTTTTTCAGGCAATTCGAAAAAGGAATATTTTGTAAAACTGCAATGGAAACATTTACAGGTCACCTGGTGTATGCAAAAGTCAATCATTGTTTAAAGATGGCATGGTACATTTGTACAGAAGATGATACGGAGTTCTTTATTAAACAAGGAAATGCCACAATTGATCAAGACCTCAAAGCAGATATGAGGGAGAAACACCCAGAAACGCCTCATATGTGGCCGCTGGCTTTCCTTGCCATTAAAGCTTGAATAACATGCCCGCGTCTCCTTCGATTAAAAATAATGGCTAGTGCAGTGGCTGCGATGCACTTAAACCTGTTGCCATGATTATTGCCATCATTTTTTATTGACATTTAGAAAATATTGCAAAAGATTTGTCCAAATCTGTAATGGAAACCCGGCTAACCCTATGTACACAAGGGATAATGTACATCCAGCCGTTGTCCTCGCAAAATATATGAGGACACAATGCGGAGGGGTCTTGTATCGCCCTGAAGGGATTTATTTTTCATTATCCCGCATATTACATGGCTGCTTGCCACATAAGCAGATATTTAGACACAAAATATTGATTTGAGTGGAAATATTTTATTAGCTCGATTTAACGCAAAGCTTCCGTGAAGAAAAAACAGTTCCTAGCAAGCAGCTTTGAGCCTAGATGAACGAACAAGTTCAAACAAGACAAATATTTTAAGGGATAATTTACAGTCATATCACTTATTACACAGCTTTTCACCACATGAATAATGACAAGGACATGAAATATTGATTTGAGAAGTTTATTATCTCATAATCCATTACAAGCGTACAACATTTCAGCAATATTACAGTATACTGAAGTCCTCATGTTTCATTTTACAGTAAGTACAGATGGTATCAGCTGCGTTTTTTAATGAAACGAGAGAGCGTGTTATCAGAGATGAAAAAGAAGTGCTGTCCTCAAATAACCGCATGAGCACTCATTATTTAGCATTGCTATTGATGACGATCATTATAAGGGAATAACTGATCTCGGAATGTCACGACTCACCAATCAGAATCAAGTATTATAGAGCGCTGTGTAGGGCTGGGCGATGTATCGAATGCTTTTGTCACGCGCATTTCTTCAGTAAAGCCGGTTCCCTGATTACCGCTAAATCGCCATCACCTGCTTTCAAATGAAGCGGCATTTAATAGACAGAGCCGTAGTTCACTGATAAGACACGCAATATCGCGTTCAATATCGATATGTATCGCCGTCGATATTGAACGCGATATTGCGTGGCTTGTCAGTGAACTACGGTTCTGTCTATTAAATGCCGCTTCATTTGAAAGCAGGTGATGGCGATTTAGCGGTAATCAGGGAACCGGCTTTACTGAAGAAATGCGCGTGACAAAAGCATTCGATACATCGCGCAGCCCTAGCGCTGTGTAATAATTTTAAAACACCTTATCATAGAGTTTTTGATAAAAAAAATTAATGTTAAATTATATGGGGTTAAGAGTACATAACACAATGCACATAAACTCGAACACCACCGCTCAAGCAGCTTTCTCGAAATAAACCTGCGTGTAAACATACTGATTGGTATGCAATCAACAGTTTCATTCCAAAACACAGTGTACTGACTACCTAAACACCGTTTTAAGGGGCGTTTACATGACACCGTTTTCAACTAAAAACAGAAAACTTTTCTGCATTTTGGCTAAGGTTTTGGGGGCCTGAAAACGCAAACTTTTCAAAGTGCAAGTTTTTGAAACCGATAAAGTTATCGTCTCCAAAAACAAGAATTTGTGAAAATTGTGTCATGCGTATTACATGTTCAGTCTATAGGCCTGTAGTGTTTCTTTACAAAGTGACATTGCATTCTGCTGCCAGGCCAGTAGTTGGCAGTGTTTTTAATTGTTTTCGCAGATCCATGTGCATGGGGATCGTTTTGACAATGTTGTCGTCTGTATGCAAAACTTTTCCAAAGTGCAAAGGAAAAACGTTTCCATTTTTAGTACATCATTGTCCTGTAAACATATCTTTGGAAAAGCCTTTACGTGTACATGTTGCTAGAAATGTATAACTGGTCACATACTGCATGCATTGCCATTTAAATATCAACTGTTTACCTTAAAGGGGGCCTATTATGTCCCTTTTCACAAGATGTAATATAACTCTCTGGTGTCCCAGAATGTGTCTGAAGTTTCAGCTCAAAAACCCCACAGATCATTTGTTATATCTTGTCAAATTTGCCCCTATTTGGGTGTGAGCAAAAACATGCTGTTTTTGTATGTGTCCCTTTAAAGGAACACTCCACTTTTTTTTGAAAATAGGCTCATTTTCCAGCTCCCCTAGAGTTAAACAGTTGAGTTTTACCGTTTTCGAATCCATTTAGCCGATCTCCGGTTCTGGCGGTACCACTTTTAGCATAGCTTAGCAAAGTTCATTGAATCTGATTAGACCGTTAGCATTGCCCTTAAAAATGACCAAAGAGTTTTGATATTTTTCCTATTTAAAACTTGACTCTTCTGTAGTTAAATTGTGTACTAAGCAATGATATTACGCAGCGTCTCTCACAAATGTCTCCATGGTTGCAAGGCACGTTCCCTGTGCAAGCAGTGGCTCACAGGCGCTGCGTAATATCATTGCACTGCTGCAGCCATGGAACGGCAGCAAAGTTCCTTGATTATTACTGTAGTGTTCCTTTAAATGCAAATGAGCTGCTGCTCCCGGCCCCCTTTCCAGAAGAGGGCGGAGCTTTAACAGCTTGCGCTTTGGTTGCTCAACAACAACAAAGCTGGAGAATCTCACGCAGCCAAAATGAGGATTGTCAGTAACGGTGTTCAGCCTTACATTGTACAAACCGGAGTCTACACTGATGGAGAGACTCAGGAACTTTTAGAATGAAAAGAGAATGCGTGGCAACAACACTCTACTACAACAACTCTTCCTCTTCTCTAAAGCAGCCCAACATGGCCTCACCCCCTTTGTTGCGTGTTTTCGTGGGCGGGGTTTATGTAAATGTTGGAGTTAGTGATGTCACCAACCCGGGAAGAAGCTTTTTATAGTCCCTACCAGCTGTTGTAGTCCTTAAACAGTGAATTCTTTAAAAGAAAATATCTCCCTTTGCATTCAACTTTGAGCGTCGTAACTTTTCAGATGTTGTTAATGCTCTAACAGCAACATTACACACTAACTAAAGTTAAAAATGTGAAATCATAATCAAGGACCCCTTTAAAAACACACTTATTCATTCATGCATGTTGAGTGAATTAAACATCCTCAGAAATTGTGACAAAATATTTTTATAATGTAGAGAGCAAAAGTTAAATCAAGAATGTTAAGGCATGCATAGTCCTCCCTTTTGCTGAAGGAGTTGTGCACCCGAACCAGCCAGTCTTCCTTCTCGTTGTGAAACCAAACAAATTTGTCTTGTGTCTCCGACTTGAAAAACGTCTCCTCTGTTCTTTCAGTTTCCCCAGATAAAGCGCCTCACATTTGTTGTTTTGGTTGCTTATAAAGTAAAGCCTGTAAATAGCGGACACATGTGGACACAGATTGATACTCAGTGATCCGTTTGCTATGGGCCCTGAAGGCCCCAGTCATTCAGCGGATGAAAACAGCCCCTGTGTTGGCCTATTGAGTTTGTTTGCTAACAGTCCAGGCTTTGTGAGCGGAAACAGCTCAGGGAATGTGCTTAGCTGCGCTAGGACACCGAAGACAGCATGGCATTTTAGTAGACTCGCAGGTGTCTTTATAATTCCCCTCATCTGAGTGCATCCTTCATATACAGAAGATCTATAGCTGCATTGCAGCTGTTAGGGTGTTTCACTCTCCTAGAGATGTGACTCACAGTGAGCTTGTGTTTTTTTTACAGTGAGAATCAGGATCATTTAAACTGAGTGGCAAGATTGAAAACAAAGAACTCTCTCTGATTTGATCAGAGTAAAAAGATTGAATGTGGTTAATGTCTGTTAGTTCTTTGGGAAATAATTAAAGAAAGACAAACAAGCAATAAGATGACAAAAATGTCCTTTTACAACAGTCATATTTTCATCATAAAAAAATTGCTTTTCCTCAAAATTGCTTATCTTGGCCTTCAAATGGAGCAAATAAAGTTTACGGTTTCTCTCTCAGCAAATCATTAAACGTGCAAATACCACCACATCAGCTTAACAGTCTGTGAAATAGAGGATGTTTACAGCCAAGCGAAGAAATTCCAGCAATGAAACTACAGGACATCAACTCAGAAAGAAGGAGACCCAGAATTTTTATTGTTGCCATTCTCACTTTACATGTCAAATTTAGCTGAGCGAACTTGATTTTATTCATCAGGATTTGAGTCATTAAAAGAAGGAAAATGTTAAAACCAGGGGTCATAACCTGAATGTGCCACCATTTTACTATGTTTATATATATTTAAATTTTGATATAATAATAATAATAATAATAATAATAATTATTATTATTATTATTATTATTATTATTATTAATAGTAATTAAAAATAATGAAATAATTAAACATAATTGTAATTTATATTAAAAATAAATTACCAATATAGTTAAAATCATCATTCAGGGCAGGCCAAAATATATATATTTTTACAAGCATATATGTGTGTATTTGTATATATTCACTTCTATGATCAAGAAAAATTGTCATATGCTCACCAAGGCTCCATTTATTTGATGAAAAATACAGTAAAAACAGTAAAATTGTGAAATATTATTACAATTTAGAAGAACTGCTTTCTATTGTAATATATTTTAAAATGTAATTTATTCCTATGATGCAAAGTTGAATTTTCAGCATCATTACTCCAGTCTTCAGTGATCCTTCAGAAATCATTCTAATATGCTGATTTGCTGATTGTTGTTATTATCAATGTTAAAACTGACTAATATTTTTGTGGAAACCCTAATACATGCATATAGGATTCTTTGATGAATAAAAGTTTGAAAGAACTTTATTTGAAAACTAATTTTTTAACATTATAAATGTATTTACTGTGTGTGTGTATATAATATAATATAATATAATATAATATAATATAATATAATATAATTAATATAATATAATATAATATAATATAATATAATTAATATAATATAATATAATATAATTTAATATAATTTAATATAATTAATATAATATAATATAATATAATATAATATAATATAATATAATATAATATAATATAATTAATATAATATAATATAATATAATATAATATAATATAATATAATATAATATAATATAATATAATATAATATAATATATAATAAATTATACACAGCCACCAATATAAAAATGATACATATAAATTATTTTAAGTAAATCAACCTGCATATTATGTTGGAATAAAAGAAAATATTTTAACATGCTTTAAAAAAGTAAGAAGGGTCAGTTCATGGGTGATTTCATGTTGTCTTCAAAATTTTGTGCTGATTTTACAACCATCTGCACATTGAGCAGTGTTACATTGTTATCAATGCTTGTTTGTCTTTAGATCATTGCACCCCGAGGCTGAAAGATATTTTGTGTGTCCACAGTGCTCTTTTGATGTGGAAATCTCCAGGCCTCTGTGTCTCACCTCAGGGCTGATCTGAAATGTCAGGCTGAGAGTTATGAGCAGAGATTCATGTGATGCTTGCGCACATGCATTGTGATGCAGCAGACACACACTCTTGCGTGGGGCTAAGAATAGCTTCTAGATGGATGGGAGGCTGCGCAGCCGAGCTTAAGATGAAAGACACGTGAGACCCTCCCCCACCACCACATCACATCAGTGTCCGCTCACTCATGTGAACAGGGCTGCGGCTACGAAAAAGGGGCAGGGCCAGTCTGAACCACACTAGATAGTGGTCAGAACACAAGGTTAAGTGTCCTTCATCTGAACAGACACATACAAGCAAACACAGCTGGATGTGTGTGATCTTGTATTCTAGGCATCCATCTATCCCTATATAATATAATTATGAAAAATGTATTTTATTTGAATAGCAAAATGTGAAATTTAAACTGCAGTTATCTCAAATAATTGCAATTAGATCAAATAACCTCAGTCAGATGATGAATCAATAATCGTGACAGGCCTATTATATCCATCTCTGTTTCCCTTTTAGAACATTTCCAAGTTATAATAGTGTATTTTTACATGATTTGAAGAATGTTATAAATGATATCAATGTCATTTATTATATTTTCACATTTTGTAATGCATAAAACATTATAGACTG